>NC_040034.1:16783966-16964478 GCF_000972845.2 Larimichthys crocea | reverse complement strand
TCGCATATTTTCAACTTCAAAACAGCGCGTCGGAAACCTATGGGTGACATCACTCAGGCTCTGTCCATTCTTTATACTGTCATTGGAACAAACTATTTAATTTATGATGGGTTTGTGTTTAAAAGCAAACGTGTTTAGAGCGTTTGAAATGACTGAATTTATCCATTACACTTAAGATTCACTTGTTGGCTCATTGTTTTGAAGTGAATGACTCCACCAGATCACCAGTTCACCAGATGCATGCTGAAAAACGTCATTGTTACAGTAGGGGTCAGTCCCCTGGATTATGTGTAAAAATACTTATTGTAGTGAGTTCAATCCTTACACACAGGAAATATCTTGAAAATGAGACTTTGCCTCCATTCAGATATTAAACTGGGTCATACAACCTGCAGCTTTTAGCCTCAGATCTCTTTCTCAAACACACACACACACACACCACACAAACACACAAACACACACCAGATTGAGGCGATAAACAGCCAAGAGCTGCAGCAGCAGCTGGTGTGGGTTTGCTTCGAGCCGTGGGACCTCCCTCCAGGCACCTGACAGTCACTAATGCTGAACAAGCGAGATGGAGGTACGGTCATGCAGACACACATACACATATAAGAAAACGCACATGTGCGCACATCCTATTTTCCTCACACTCCTGCACATGGTCTGTTTCTTACACTCAGTAATACACACACACACCACACCCAATGAAGTGTATCTATAGTCAGTTTTAGCTTGATGAGACCCAACACTTGTGAGATGGAGAGAGGTTTTGCTTGGCTGACGAGGTGGATTGTTGTGGTTGCATGCGTGTCCGTGCATGTGCATGCCTATTCCCACATGGTAGAAAACCAGTTTCTTTGTTGTCAGT
This sequence comes from Larimichthys crocea, assembly GCF_000972845.2. Classification (NCBI taxonomy): domain Eukaryota; kingdom Metazoa; phylum Chordata; class Actinopteri; family Sciaenidae; genus Larimichthys; species Larimichthys crocea. The sequence continues at coordinate 16,963,610 of NC_040034.1, read as the reverse complement.
TGCGTTTCCAGCCGGTGGTGATCTCGTTAGCCACAGCTTACGGCTGGGCTGCCGGCCAATAAAATCAATCTGAGGTCAAAGGGCAATTGGCGTTTTTCAATGGGAGTACAAAAGCATCTGAGGGAAGGGAGGTAGAGAGTGGTAAAAGAGAGAGAGTGAGAGTTTGAGGAGTGTGAGAGTGAGAGATAGATTGAAAAAGAGTAAAACAGGAAAGAGGTATGGGAAGGCAAGCAGATGAGGAGTGTAAGAATAAAAGGTCAAATGGGGTAACAAGGTGCACTTTGTGTTCTAACAATATATTTAATTTTCCCAGAATTGCTTCGATAAATATAAGTTATGGATTAGAATGTTTGTGTATGCTAAATATGTGTAGCTACTTATTGCATAGATCAGATAAGATAAGTATTGTTCTGGTTGTATTCCATAAAACGTTTACGGTTTTATGGGAAGTCACAGCTGGAAAATCTTTATTTTTTTAATTTTTTAATTATTTTTCAAACAGCTTACATAGACAGAACAGCCAAAGACTCATCTGGAATTTAAACCCAGGACCTCTTGCACCCTAAGCAAAAATCCTACCTCTAGACCAGGGGTGTTGAACTCAAATCGGCTTGGAGCCATTGCTGGTGTTGGCATCTCATAGAAGGACCACTTCACTATTCAAGTACTACATACTGTTTTATTCCTATCATTTACATATGTTCATTATACTTAACAAAAAGAGCTTCTATTTAATTTAATTAGTTAGTGCATTTTCACTCTTTACTTTATTAATCCAAAATGACTTATCGAAGCTTTGCACTGAACTAATAAATGCAATCCCTGCAATGCATTTGTACTTCATTCTATTTTTTGCCAGACACCTGGCAGCGCTTCTGATCAAACAGCTGAGCCACATTTGCCCTGATGCAGATCACAGTGGAAACCCAGAGTACAGCTTCAAGAGTGAATCACTAAGTCTGGACCTGTACTTTACATTTCATAGCCGAGAAAGTTTTTTTCTTTTTCAGATTCAAGCATATGCTGCACATGACTGCTGGTTTATGGTGGTGCCAGAACAACTGCTGGATCTGCGTTCTCCCCTCTAACTCTCTTGTCTACCAGTCTGTTGGCGTTGGTTATTGGTGTGGATATGAGAAAGAAATGAACTAGGCACTCATGTCATTGTAACTTGGTTTTCTCTTTATCCATAAAATTCACCAAAACTAACTTCCAAAGTCAACTTTTTGTCTGCAATCTCTGCTGTCTCTGCTTTTGTTGAGCCTTGACATTTAATATGTGATGGTATGTGGCTTTTGAGAAATGGTAATAATTAAAGATTGAACGGATGATTGCAGATATGAATGAACAAAGTTATCTTTTTTTTACCTCAACATGTAGAGTGCACCACGTGACATATACTGCTAGAGGTTATGCTCAAAGGCAGAGTTTTTAGGGAGTATTTTACCTTCGGGACAAATCCAGGCTTGCTGTTTCTTAGTGGTGTGTCAGTCGTGAACGTATCGTTCAATTTTAATTAATCTTTTATATGACTCGGGAGTAATTTGTAGTCTCAGTGAGTGATTTGTTCATTTCATGCAGTATGTTCCCTCGCCATATGACAGCTGCATGGCCCGCTCAGGCTGTGTGACGAGCAGTAAGCGCAGCAGTTCGTTCATACGAAGCTTTCATTTGTCACGTGACAGGCCGCTCAAGTCTGTGTAAGGAGCCATAAGCCAGTTCGTTCATATGGATCGGTCTTTCGTTCATTTGTCAGCATTTACATCGGCAACAGAGGGCTACAGCACTCTACTAGTGAATGAACAAAATGAAAGAAATGACTCAAAAAAAGATTAGAAGAAGATCCGAGTCAGTTGAAAGACTCAAACTCCAACACTACTGTTTCTCTCCTTGCCTCCAGTCTTTCTGATAACTGTATCTTGGCTCGAGAGTCATATTTAAAAAAAAAAAAAAAAACATTTTAGAATGGTATCCACCTCATCCAACTCTTGGTAAGACTGCAAATATCTATTTTCTAACTTGTCCAAATGCTTCTCAGCTATCATTCCATAACATTTCTATGTTCTTCATGACATTGAATCTTTAGTTTGTGCATATATTTTGCATATTAAATGTTCCCTCATTCTCCGCATTATATGACTGAATGATGACCCAGTATTGTCTGATATTTTTTAAACATTGCAAGACCTGCAAAATTACTTTTCATGGATGTTAATTAATGCTTATCTGGACTTGTCTAGTTGTTTCATTCCACTATTTCACTTTGCAAAAGAGCACCAGCTAAGTGCCTAAAATTGCAAATAGGGAGGATAGAGTGATAGACATGTCACTTGTAATATTGTCCATGTTTTCCATGCGACCCTGCTCACTGCCGCTTGCGTGTTTACCTCTGAAGTACACAGAGCCGAACCTCACAGCGGCAAGAGCAGAGCGCGAACGCATGGGTGAAGGATGGACATTAGAGCCTTTTTCAAGAAAGTAAGCATTCATCACTGCTGGTAGTAACACTTAGCTAACAGCAGAAAAGTTCCATGTAATTAATAAACCAAAATGTTCCGTGTTTGAATCCCAGCTGGCCAGCTCTGAAAGTTCCTAGCTGCTGCTAGCTAGCTGAGATGACTTCTGTTAACCATTCCCGCTATTCGTTTCCTGACCGTGGTCGGGAAACACAGGGGAGATCCGTCTTCTCCAGGGCCGAAGTAGTTTCTCCGCGGCGAACTCCCAAGATTTGACTCCACACTAGTGATGCGCGGGCCGGCCCGAAACCGCAGGCTTTTATTTGTATTTTAGCACAATTTAACTGGTGTTGTTTAGCTGGTAAAGCAGCTGAAGGTGTATGCATCGTCTTAGATTAATCAATTGATTGACAAAGCTTTAATTGGTGCTCTGAAAAAATTTTTGGCACACGCTTAGCACGCGCAATAACTTTTCTCCTCTATGGACTAAGCCACCCCAGTTTCTTAAACCTAGTGACGTCCCTGATCGGCATCCTCCGGTGTTGGGAAAAGAAGCCAATGTGGAAGTCCTAAAAACTGTAATTCCTTAAGCGGCCGCTTGAGACAGTCAGTATAAATGAGTCAAACTCTATAAGTGGTCATATTAAAATGGATGTCATTCGCCCTGCCTCACATCTGCCGATAGTCCACGCCTTTGCCGATATTTAGATCAACTGGGAGGCGAAGAAGAAGCAGTACATCCGACATGGCGGCGTATTTTCAACTTTCAACTTCGCATATTTTCAACTTCAAAACAGCGCGTCGGAAACCTATGGGTGACATCACTCAGGCTCTTTCCATTCTTTATACTGTCATTGGAACAAACTATTCAATTTATGATGGGTTGTGTGCAAACGTGTTCAGAGCATTTGAAATGGCTGCGGTGACTGAATTTATCCATTACACTTAAGATTCACTTGTTGGCTCATTGTTTTGAAGTGAATGACTCCACCAGATCACCAGTTCAACCAGATGCATGCTGAAAACAGGTCATTGTTACAGTAGGGGTCAGTCCCCTGGATTATGTGTAAAAATACTTTAGTTCAGTAGTGAGTTCAATCCTTACACACAGGAAATATCTTGAAAATGAGACTTTGCCTCCATTCAGATATTAACACTGGGTCATACAACCTGCAGCTTTTAGCCTCAGATCTCTTTCTCAAACACACACACACACACACCCACACAAACACACAAACACACACCAGATTGAGGCGATAAACAGCCAAGAGCTGCAGCAGCAGCTGGTGTGGGTTTGCTTCGAGCCGTGGGACCTCCCTCCAGGCACCTGACAGTCACTAATGCTGAACAAGCGAGATGGAGGTACGGTCATGCAGACACACATACACATATAAGAAAACGCACATGTGCGCACATCCTATTTTCCTCACACTCCTGCACATGGTCTGTTTCTTACACTCAGTAATACACACACACACCCACACCCAATGAAGTGTATCTATAGTCAGTTTTAGCTTGATGAGACCCAACACTTGTGAGATGGAGAGAGGTTTTGCTTGGCTGACGAGGTGGGATTGTTGTGAGTGTGCATGCGTGTCCGTGCATGTGCATGCCTATTCCCACATGGTAGAAAACCAGTTTCTTTGTTGTCAGTTGCGTTTAGCGCAGCCGGTGGTGATCTCGTTAGCCACCAGCTTACTGGCTGGGCTGCCGGCCAATAAAATCAATCTGAGGTCAAAGGGCAATTGGCGTTTTCAATGGGAGTACAAAAGCGTCTGAGGGAAGGGAGGTAGAGAGAGGTAAAAGTGAGAGTTTGAGGAGTGTGAGAGTGAGAGATAGATTTGAAAAAGAGTAAAACAGGAAAGAGGTATGGGAAGGCAAGAGATGAGGAGTGTAAGAATAAAAGGTCAAATGGGGTAACAAGGTGCACTTTGTGTTCTAACAATATATTTAATTTTCACAGAATTGCTTCGATAAATATAAAGTTATGGATTAGAATGGTTTGTTGTATGCTAAATATGTGTAGCTACTTATTGGCATAAGATCAGATAAGATAAGTATTGTTCTGGTTGTATATCCATAAAACGTTTACGGTTTTATGGGAAGTCACATGCTGGAAAATCTTTATTTTTTTTATTTTTTAATTATTTTTCAAACAGCTTACACAGACAGAACAGCCAAAGACTCATCTGGAAATTAAACCCAGGACCTCTTGCACCCTAAGCAAACATCCTACCCCTAGACCAGGGGTGTTGAACTCAAATCGGCTTGGAGCCATTGCTGGTATTGTCATCTCATAGAAGGACCACTTCACTATTCAAGTACTACATACTTTTATATTCCTATCATTTACATATGTTCATTATACTTAACAAAAGAGCTTCTATTTCATTTAATTAGTTAGTGCATTTTCACTCTTTACTTTACTTAATCCAAAATGACTTATTGAAGCTTTGCACTGAACTAATAAATGCAATCCCTGAATGCATTTGTACTTCATTCTATTTTTTGCCAGACACCTGGCAGCGCTTCTGATCAAACAGCTGAGCCACATTTGCCCTGATGCAGATCACAGTTGGAAACCCAGAGTACAGCTTCAAGATGTGAATCACTAAGTCTGGACCTGTACTTTACATTTCATAGCCGAGAAAGTTTTTTCTTTTTTTCAGATTTCAAGCATATGCTGCACAGTGACTGCTGGTTTATGGTGGTGCCCAGAACAACTGCTGGATCTGCGTTCTCCTCCTCTAACTCTCTTTGTGCTACCAGTCTGTTGGCGTTGGTTATTGGTGTGGATATGAGAATAGAAATGAACTAGGCACTCATGTCATTGTAACTTGGTTTTCTCTTTATCCATAAAATTCACCAAAACTTAACTTCCAAAGTCAACTTTTTGTCTGCAATCTCTGCTGTCTCTGCTTTTGTTGAGCCTTGACATTTAATATGTGATGGTATGTGGGCTTTTGAGAAATGGTAATAATTAAAGATTGAACGGATGATTGCAGATATTGAATGAACAAAGTTATCTTTTTTTTTACCTCAACATGTAGAGTGCACCACGTGACATATACTGCTAAGGTTATGCTCAAAGGCAGAGTTTTTAGGAGTATTTTTACCTTCGGGACAAATCCAGGCTTGCTGTTTCTTAGTGGTGTGTCAGTCGTGAACGTATCGTTCAATTTTAATTAATCTTTTATATGACTCGGGAGTAATTTGTAGTCTCAGTGAGTGATTTGTTCATTTTCATGCAGTATGTTCCCTCGCCATATGACAGCTGCATGGCCCGCTCAGGCTGTGTGACGAGCAGTAAGCGCAGCAGTTCGTTCATACGGATCTTTCATTTGTCACGTGACAGGCCGCTCAAGTCTGTGTAAGGAGCCATAAGCCAGTTCGTTCATATGGATCGGTCTTTCGTTCATTTGTCACGTTTACATCGGCAACAAGAGGGCTACAGCACTCTACTAGTGAATGAACAAAATGAAAGAAATGACTCAAAAAAAGATTAGAAGAAGATCCGAGTCAGTTGAAAGACTCGAACTTCCCAACACTACTGTTTCTTCCTTGCCTCCAGTCTTTCTGATAACTGTATCTTGGCTCGAGAATCATATAAAAATAAAAATAAACAACATTTTAGAATGGTATCCACCTCATCCAACTCTTGGTAAGACTGCAAATATCTATTTTCTAACTTGTCCTAAATGCAATTCTCAGCTATCATTCCATAACATTTCTATGTTCTTCATGACATTGAATCTTTATGTTTGTGCATATATTTTGCATATTAAATGTTCCCTCATTCTCCGCATTATATGACTGACAGTGACCCAGTATCGTCTGATATTTTTTAAACAACTTTGCAAGACCTGCATAAATTATTTTTCATGGATGTTAATTAATGCTTATCTGGACTTGTCTAGTTGTTTCATTCCACTATTTCACTTTGCAAAAGAGCACCAGCTAAGTGCCTAAAATTGCAAATAGGGAGGATAGAGTGATAGACATGTCACTTGTAATATTGGATTTTACACCTGGACATAAACCTGTAAGTAGAGACAATGGGAGAGTGACAGAGGTTGAAGTGATTGCCTCAGATTTCCTGCAGAGTTTATGAGCTGAGATTAGAGAAGCTGTGATGTGATCATAAATCTCTGCTGCTGCTGAAAGTGATGGATGGATAGAGTAATGAATGGACCATTGAGGTACACATTTTTGGAGAGAGTAGTTTTTGGCAGTAAACTGATGCTATAAATAATGTATGTGTGTTATATCTTGTTTGGTATCTTGTTATCTTGTGTTAGCTGTATGTCGATGTTATCTTCTGTGCTTGGGCAGCTGGACATATCGTAGCTGTCTATATGATGGAAATGTCAGCTGGCATGGAAAAGTTTCTGCATCACAATGTTAACATGTACTGACTTTGACTGAAGCAGTCCTGTTTTACCTTGGAATATATGCTACAAAGTTGCCATCAAATTTAACTTTAATCTATTGAGATATGGCAATCTAAGTGGTTCCACGACTTTGGTCCAGACTAAAATATCTCATCAACCGTTGGATTACCATGAATTTCTGTACGGACATTCATGTACGTACTTTTCCTCCAGCACCACCACCAAGTCAAAGTTTTGACTTATCCAATGAAACAACTCAACATTTACGAGATGCATTGGGGCAGTATTTGACAAAAATACAAACATTCATGCCCCGCAGAGGATGAATCCCAATGATTATAGTGACTCACTATCGCCTGTCGAGGCACAAGAGGTATTACAAGAAATTATGGGCTGAAGCTAGTTGTCACTAGGGGTTTAGCATGCTTATTTCAGTAGACATATATATATATATTATATAATATATATATATATATATATAAACATGTTGTACAAAACTTAATAAGATGTTTTTATCTTGAAATAAGTGTCAAAGCAGGCTGGAGGATCTGTAACAGATATGACCATTGAGTCTAGCTAAACATAACACCACTAATTAAAGACAATTACTTGAATAAATTCAGACTAGACAGCACTAGATGATAAAATCCAGAGTCAAGAGCTCACACTTGCTTTTAAATCTTTCTTACTTTGAAATAGAGTTTGTGCAGTGTTTTTCGCTATAATCAAATTGTGGTCACAAAGTTCAGATACATATTTATACCTACTGTGGATTTCAATGTTGATAATCAGAGAACTTAATCTTACTTAAGTGTCAGTCTAACAACAAGAGCATCGGAGAAATCGTTCAAATGTTACAAAAGTAATGAATGAATATGCATGGCCACTTCTCTGCCATCTCCTCTGTTGTGTATCAGGTGGTGAGATAAGAGAGCTCTAATTATGTTGTCATGCCATGAGTGCTGTTTGCTTCCGAGGTTAGATGTAATGCTACAGTTCTTAGATTGTTTGACACTTGAGTCACAGTGGGTGGTTCAAGACTAAATTAATGATAAAAGAAGACACTGTCATAATATGTTGAACGGCTCAGTTTAGTTTAATTCAAAGAGAGACAGATGAAAGGAAACGTGTGTGAGAGACAGCAGAGTAAGTGGAAGAAATAGATTCTCAGGAGCAACGAAAATATGTCAGAGGTGTTGTTACCCAGCGTTGTTGAGGAAAAACAAAGTGTACGAGTACCATAAAAAGTTGTGCAGTTTCCAGTGTTGATCTGGATTCAATGGCAATAAAGCATCCCACTTTGCAGTTAGAATTAACACTGCACATTTGCACAACCACATAAAATATTACATACCACGACAGCTGGAGCCTTACAAAGACTATGGAGGGATGGAACAATGGATTAATACTTCAATAAACCTTTACTAATGTCTTCCTGAAACTGTTCTTTGTGCTGTTAAAGTTATGCACTAATGTCAAATGTTGAGCAGCAGTCAAGGCAGAAATGTGAACGATTGAACTATGGAATTGTACTGCCAGTTATTGTTAGTAATGACTTCATCGTTGATCCTCGAGGATCACACAGGACATTTTCTCTGACTACACAGGCTATATCTGGCTAGAAATAAGCTGTGTACTGGGTACAGTTTTTATCTTTTTAAACACACGCAGCAAAATATTTTACTAAAGTGTAAACTTTTTTCAGGGCTGTCTTGTTACCAAAAAAGCAGCATGGCCTGTATGAGTAGCTAATAACAATATTGTTTACTACTGTCTGCATGAACACAGTGGATTGCAATGAATATTTTTTATGGTGAAAGGGACAGGAAGAGAAAACTGTGGGAAAATAATCTCGGTTCTCATTTTGACTAGAATATTGTAGAATCAGCATTTAGCTGAAAGCATGGCTCTTATGGCTGTAGTGTAGATGCAAGATGAGAGAAGGTATCGGAGAAAGTTCACAAGTGGACCAAGTATTTAGCACAACAAACTACAATTTGAGGTACTTACCCTTCTAGTATTCATCCTAAAATTCAATTTGGCCACGACAGTGTTTCAGCTAAATTGTATAAAAATCAGGCATTGTTGGAAATTAGGTCTTACCCCATACTGACACTTATTTGAAGTGTCTGAATCTGTCCACTGTTAAACATTTGCAAGAATCTGCAAAAAACAACAACAACAGTTGCAGTGAATATGCAATGTTTCTCTAGATAGATACTAGATAGATCTAGTTTTTGCAGATCAGATCAGATCATGGAGGTTAGATGCCACTGTCAATATGTACTTTCATATTCTACTCGGCTTGACAGATAGTGGTGATACACTCTGACTGTAATTTATTTATTTATTTTTTATTTTACTTTATTACATTACTTCATTAGATTAACTCATGTGTAAAGTTAAAATAGTAACAATATTACAACAGTACGTGTTTGATTACAGTGTAGGAGGAAAGGCTCTTCTGGTTTGTCACTCTTCTCTGAGGAGGATTGTATTATTGAACACAATTAAAGAGTTGAACACGCCTGACTGAATATGTAGGACTCAATATTTAATTTGTTGCCAATAGAGCCTATAGCACAATCCACTGGAAATGGCCAGGAGCAGAGGAGTAAACACTGTTTTTGTTGTCTCCTCATTTGACCATATTGTATGTTTATCAGTGCCATACTAACCAGGGTGAACATTTTCATAATGTGAATTATCTTGAGTAACACAATCAACAGTTCCTAGAAACATCTGCATAGCAATCAACTATGTTACTAGAGCATTACATCAACTTCTAAAATGAACTGTTTAAGGAGACAAAAAAAACCTATTTGACAATCTATTGTGACACAAATCTTCACTTTATTAATATATAAATGCATGAGGTTTCTTTGTGTTGCACAGTCGGTAATATGCATGTAGTTTAGAGGGTGAATATTCAGTTAGGTTAATCTAACCAATGTTATATGGCGATGTAATTTCTAATGTTTCTTCTAAGATGAAATATAAAGTCATCGTTCATCAAGTTGCATTTGTCTGCAAATGTCAGGTCAAATGACTATGCAGAGCTTCTAAGACGCTCCATTAACCAGGGTGTGACATCACAGCATTTTTATTTCGTGATGTCAACTATGTAAAAAAAAATAAATAATAATTAACTAGGTTAAAATCAAACATAGCTCCTGTAGCAACACAGATAGGCCAATGTTTTTTGTATTGTATGTCTAAGGATATCTAACTTGGATGGATGTCCCCTTAAGGAGAAATGTAAAAGGTAAATCCAAGTCTTCAAAATCTCAATTTTAACTCAGTGTCTACAGATAGACATGCTACTGGCTTAACACCACAATATCACAGAAAGTATAAGCTCTGCTGAAGGACGTATGTGTGCGTGCATGCTAAGTTGAAATCAGAAATCAGGTGGGCAGGATGTGTCATTGATTTAGGCCACATTATTGGCTGCTGTGGTAAAACAGATTAAAAAGGTGACAGTCATCAGCTATCTATCAGGGCTTTTTACTGCTTTCTTGGTATAATGATGGCTTTAAACTGCTTTCTGTGATATTTTATGTCAGGGTAGGAGGATAAATACACATGATGCCTCACATACTTCATGTAAAGAGAGAAAGGTGTCACTGTCAATTCCCAATTGTATCACCAGTGTATAGTCTGTTTCTGTGGCTGCATACTGAAGATGCACCATCAAAAGACTACATGGTATATATTCAAATAGAAATATAATACAAATAATGTTATGTTTTTTAATGATCTTATTTTGAAAAAAAGCCCAGATGATACAACCTGAGCAAATTGACTTCAGTATTTTAAATTGTCTAGTAACACTAAATTGCTCCTGAAGGCTGTGCCATTGGTGTGTGAATGTGTATGAATGGTTAGTTCCTAAAACTGATGAGAAATCGGCGCCTTGCATGGCAGCCAATGCCATCAGTGTATGAATGTGCGTGAATGGGTGAATGAGATAGGTAGTGTAAAAGCGCTTCGAGTTGTCGGATGACTAGAAAGGCGCTATATAAGTACAGTCCATTTACCAGTCACTGTGAACTGCCTTGTCCCACGCATACTGTCAGGACGGGCTCAAGGCAGGACTCAGACGCAGAGCAGATGTAATTAAAGTGAACTCTATTTCAGGAATGGCAGCAAGAGTAATCCTCTGAACAGAGTGAAAATAAGGCGCACGGCTGTGAAATCTTACAAAAGAAAAGTCGCTCCAAAAGGAGGAAAAACACCATGAGTCTAACTACACTAACTAAACAAACTAACCTGTCCTTGTCTAAGAATCGAGGTAATCTATCCTAACAAGGGGGAATAACAAATAAAAACTCTAAACAAAATGGAGGAAACAAAATCTGGTTGGGAAAATGCAGAAAATTAAGAAACACTAAGAAATGCTAAGAAGGATTAAATCTGAATAAACACAAAATCACTCCAAACAGAGGAAAACAAAACAGCAGTCTCTAAACTATAAATCTGAATACTAAAGCTAAGCTATAAAGTTACAAAGAAAAATCACTCTTACGAGGAGAAAAGTCAAGGCGGCGAATCAGGGCAAAACTGTGGCTGTGGCAAAGATCTAGATCTAGGACACGGGCTGGTATGAAGACAAAGATGAACACACTGGCACAAGACAAGGGACACAGAGAATACTTAAACACATGGAGGGAAGGGAGCATCAGGTGATCGGTGATTACGGAAGACAATCAGACAGGTGACACACGCAGAAGGGCGAGTGACCTGAAACGAGAGGAGAGTACTTTTCAAAATAAAACAGGAAATGATGAGACAAAAACACAAAACAAGACATGACCTCAATTATAGACATGACCTATAATTATAGTTTTAGTTATTATTATTATTATTATTATTATTATTATTATTATTGCTGCTCTGCATCTTCTGGTCACAGCAGATGGCCGCCCACCATGAGCCAGGCTCTGCTCGAGGTTTCTGCCTCAGGAAGTTTTCCCTTGCCACTGCTGACAGGTGTTTGCGCATGGCGGGAATTGTTGGGTCCGAATAGCATTATACAATCTAGTGTTGCGATGCCTACGCAGTGTTGACATACTAATTAATGCTATCTGCTTTTGTGTTTTTGCATCTGGTTGTGTTTTTTACCGAGAAGGAAATAAAAGCAGACTAAATACAATGGCGGGATTATTGTCCTCTGTTATCTGTAGCCTTCATGTTCATGAATAGGGAGAGTTTAACTCACTGTCTAGTTGGAGTTATCACACCTCAACGAGGACAGAACAACCATAAACACTCCAGAAAGATAAACATCATACAAGACACGTTTTGCGACATTTTGAAATGAATTAATCTCTGATTTGATTTACAGTATCGAACCACTCACTCTCTATCATGTGGGAGATTAGTGTAAACAGACTGTAACCATAAGCACTGAAGGAATAATCTACAAACCTCACAGATAAAAACAAGCTTCTCAAAATTGCTATAAATCTATAAATGATTTGTGCTCCTGAGGTGGTTTGAGTCACAGCTACATGGAAGAAGATTGACATAACAAAAAAACAGTTAACATGCACTCACAGGGATGCCTGCTGAAGATGTTTGACCTAAACACTGATTCCCATTCATTTTATTTTTTGATGTGCCAGTACTGACAGTATGTTTTGATCTGATTGTAAATGATATGTAAAATCATGCAGATAAACAAGCTGTCTTTTGATTCATCTACAGCAATATCATTCGCTCATACAGTATAGAAACATATCTCAATTTTGCTTTGTTTTCAGTGGCAGATCAGTGGATTTTTTTTTTACTGTGCAAAACTGTTTATCTGAATATAGGAGCTTTGTATGTTGACATATGGATAATGGCTGGATGTTTGCTTAAACCCCTGCTTGTAACATCAATCACTAGACCCTTCCAGTTTATACAAAGAGGAATCATGTGCTACCCCTCATCATTAACAATTCTGTCTATCTCAGTGGTCTAGTCTGAGATTGAAATACATGTCTTGCACTGTGATAAACTTCCTAATTTTGTTTCGATTAAGATTAAGGGGAATTTTTTCACCCCAACGTCTTTTGACTGTGCATGGAGTCTTATGAGAATCATGAGTCTGTGTGTGTTGAATGATTGTTTAATTTTGCCTTTTTTTTTCTTCTCCATATTTTTATTTTTGCCATTATGTAGCATTAAGCCTGAAACCAGCATCTGTCTCTCAAGACTTTTCATATTCTCTACACTCTCGTGGCACTCAGCCCCCTCTGCTTTATGTCTTCAGCTTCTACTGAAGACATAAATCTAGAAAAACAGTAAGTAAGTTTTATTCATAATAAAGGCTCATTTTCAGTGTAGTTTTTAGTGAGTGTCATTCAAACATGGTTAAATAGAGAATAGAGAAAGTGCCTCAATCCAAAATAAACTACACTGCCCATGTTCATAATAATGAAGGAACACGTCACCCAGTTCAACGATATGAATCATCTACTTGTTTTCAACATTTTAACAGAGCTCTAAAGTGCAAAAGAATAACATATATAAGACTCTGGATGGACAAACAATGCTTGTTAATTTGATCAATTCATTTAATTTGTGTCCCTTTGTCCAACATGATCTGCTTGGAGGAATACTCCACTGAAAGATGATGCTGTCTCTGAAAAGCTTTTGGCTTGCTCCCAACTACTTCTGCAGCTTCTGAGTTTTTTGCTACTTTTTTTTTTGGTTAACCCCCAAAACATGTGTCAATACAGCTGGGCATGCAATATTTAGCCATAATTTACCAACATTATCAACATTTTGCTACTTTCATTTCGCCTTGACACCTGCTCACCATTGTTAATGTGTTCCGACTTGTTCACTAAAGCCGTCGTTCTTCACAAAACATTTTTCAAAGCCACTTTTTGAAGCCTACAGGAGATTAGTGTATTCTTTCCAGATTTTTGTTTGCCTATCCCATTTTAATTAGTATAGTTCGTCTAAACCTGAACCTAAAAAAATAACCACTACCTTTATAAGGACAAGACTTTGGTTTAGTGATCCCACTGTTCTACCAGGCACACAGTGTTGAACACTTGCCTATTCCATTCTGTTGATGACAATTAACTAACAATACAACACTGTCCCAAAGCCCCAATTATTCCTAAAACAATATTTCTCCCTGACAAAGGCCATAAATTGCAATTTCAAATACACACACAAAACTTGTGTGCATGTGTATGTGTCTTTGCAAGCTGGTTGGTAGCACAAACAGTTTGTGTAAAGCTTGGGTCATCAGTCTTCAAGGGGATTAAGGCTGCTGTCCCAGTTATAACCTGCTACCACACACACACGCGCACACACACTTACACACAGCAGAACTTGCATACTAGGATGCAGGGGACACACATACACACACACAAGTGCAGAGATGGACACTTTCACTGCAATCTTTCACTCATGTTCACACAAACAATTTACAAAATGGCCCACACTTACACACAAATCAAAGGCAGAGCTACTGTCACAGTACCACTACATTAACAATTCTCGCTCTCTCTTACACACACACACACACACACACACACACACATATACACACAACCTTGGTTCTGCTCAGCGTTCCTCTCCTAGCCTGGGGCTCTGTGAAATTATAAAGACTGAAACATTCAAACAAACACACACATTCTGAGATGTATGTGTGTATGTGATTGTGGTTGTTGGCTGGTAGGCGACATACATATTTTATTTGGTGAGTTAATGCTCTTTAATGTTACACTGCACATGTATGTATGTTTTTTTTAAGGACATAAGAAACAGCACTTTCACAACAATGTTCAGTGTCAAATATCAATCTGAAAAACAGAATAATTCATTAATATCCTGTTAGTAAAGGAAGTAAGATGATTTTTTCTGCGTGTACCATATATGTGATGTAACATATCTGAGACAAAAACTGTACAATATGTATACAGATAATCAGGGCATAGTACAAAATGGTCTTATGGACAGTATCTGAAAGTAGAAGTTCTCCTCCAGATGACATTTTTTTATAGTTCAAAATCTTGGGAAATATAAATTCATATTAATATATTTAAATTAAATATGAAGCTATATCCAGTGCCTTGTTGGCTCACCTTAGCATTAAGCCTAGAAACAAGACAGAAGTGTGAAATGTACAATTTATGGTTTGCAGGTGATTATGTGTGGGACTATATCTTGGTGCAGTGACTTCTTTAAGTCCTGTTGTCACTGTGAGATTGCCAGACAACCAAAAAAGACACACAGCCACTTCAATTTAAAGCATTTAAACAAATAAGAAATAACAATTAGTGAGATGTAGTGATGATGATTAGGTGGATTTTATTTTCCCCTGTTTCCAGTCTTTTTGCTTAGCGAGCTAAGCTAAGCTATTTTACCTCTGGCTGTTGATTTATATTTAGCCGATAGAAAACAGTGGTATCAGTCTTCTCATGTAAGAGAGAGAAAGTGTGAGTTACACAAAACCTAAATGTCAAATTTCTTTTTAATGCTATAAACTACTTTATAGTCAAGTGCCCCTTGTGCTCTACAGCCCTTTTTTTTTTCTAAGTATTATCTCTGCGTTCAGAGTGCATTTATATTTTCACTGAGCTCTGCTGCGGGCTATGCATCAGTTAAACCACAGGATCTGTAGTTCACCAAAGCACTTAAAACTTGCAGGGTGTTTAAGGCTCTGAGCGGAAAGAAAATTACACTCAGTAGGTATTTGATTCAGTTTCGCTGAAGCAAACATATAACCAAACTACTTGTGAATTGTAAATCAATCTTTCTGTAGCCAGTTTCAATAATTGTTAGGGGAAACATGAATTTCGTTCCTCGTGAGACAATTCAGCGGCTGGATCTAATTTGGAATCTCGTTGAGTCTCACATCCTAATGTAAGTGTGCACCAGTTTCAGTGTCAGTATCCATTCGTCAGTATCCATTCTCATTCAGCATTATAGGATAGGCAGTGAAGATTGCATGACACGCTACCACTTTTATGGATCTATTCTGCAGGCTTTCTTCCTCCACACTGACTGCCCCAGAAATGAGACCAAAATCATTCTCGTCCCAGTAGGAGATCCAATCTCATGCAGCCACTTAGCATCTTTTTCCATAAAACACAGGTATTTGGGAGCAGTTTATGCTGACTCTTCACCGCCAAGGGCCTCATGTGGCTCTTAAATATTCACAACGCCTTAGATATATTTTCAGATCCACTGGACGCCTATGGCAATGATGAATCTGTCCAGAGCCATGCATGAAACATGCAAAGGGTGCTGCTATCGCTTCATTTTATGGATATCATTGCATGTGCAGATAGATCGATCAAAAGAGGAGGGCAGGAGTTTGGCATCTGCATACTCACAGAGCTGGTTTTGTTTGCAGAAATCACATGTCAGGGAGTCTTATAAGGACAGGTCTTCAAACTAAACCGCAAGTTGTTGTTTTTTTTCTTTCGGGGTAGGTTCCACTTTGCTAGACCATGATACACAAATTTGTGCTGTTGACCAAAAGCCATTTCAAGATCAGTCCAACAGAGAACTGGAAAGTCAAAACTGGATGATGCTGTAATAGCTTTGTTTTGCTCCGTCTATTTTTATTGAAACCTTGTCTGTAAGAGTATAAACTGCTCCACAAAAGAGTTAGACACAGTTATAAAATGGGAGTTTCCATCTGACAGTTAGCAAACATGTGAGCTGAGAGAGCCTCTTTGTTCCTTGCCCTGTCAATATCTTTTTTATTGAATGAACGAACAATTCTGAGAACAAAATGCCCGAAGCGAGAAAACGGCCCAGTACATGAGAGAAAGAGAGTTGGAGCTGGAGAGTTGGTGTAAATGTAGCTGGACACTCCAAAGTGGTGCCCCAGTATACTCACACTGTTTTATTAAATATGCCTACTGGTTGCATACGGAGAAAAAGTCTCTGCGGGATCCCTCATATGTCCATGTTGTTGTGCCCAGCATGCTTGTAGTTCCTTGTCGATCCTTGCCATTTGACAGCATGCAGATTATCATCATTATTATATATTATCATTATTACATCCTCTGCTCAATACAGCTGATTCCCCTGTTGGCTCCTGAACACATGAATGAAAATGATATATATAAATTATTTAATTGTTTTGGAGCTGTACAGTAGGGCAGAGGTAGCTCAGTCTTTGGGACTTTGCTTTGGAACCCAAGGGTGGCCAGTTCAAGTGCAGCACAGATTCGGATATATGGAGGGTGGACTGGTAGCTGGAGAGGTGCCAGTTCACCTCCTGGGCACTACCAAGATGCCCTTGAGCAAGGTAACAAACTCCTAACTGGGAGCAGGTAGCGGTTTAACATATCTTTTTAGAAGCAGTTGCCATTTATCAAGTCATTTTATGGGCATTATATTTACTAAATGTAGAATACATGATAACGGAAATTGGTTGGTTGGATGCAAATTGGTATTGATATTTACACATTAAGATTCATCCTTAAAATACAAGTTGAAAAAGTAACATGACAAGCATAGCACCGCTCAGGCACAGCACATTATGTTTAGAATAATTCTTGAAGGTCAGCATGTTATCAAGCAAGCGGCGTAAATGTCATCTCATACCACAGTAAATTGTTCGCACATCCTGCTAATAAAGACTTTTGTTTCAAAACATAAGCTGTCTTCAGTGCTGTCTTCAGAATTTTATTGCCAGTAGGGAAGCTTTACACAGGAGTTAGAATACAAACGATCACAGCTATTTTTAGAGCTCTGTATCTTGCCGTATGCTAAAGCACCCAAAGACATGCACATGACTGCACACACACACACACACACACACACACTGTAACACAAAGACACAAGCAGAGGCAGCACAATCTGGCATGACCTAACAATGAGAAATGGATACAAGGCCTGTGTGTGTGTGTGTGTGTGTGTGTGTGTGTGTGTGTGGTGTTGGGGGGGATGAAGAGGAAAGGACAGGAAGGCCATGCAAGATGCAAAGCATGTTGCCAGTAATTTGAATACCAAAGGGCCGCAGATATTGACTTTGTAATAGAAATGTCATCTGTGGCTGTTTGCTGTTTCAATTAAAAGTTGTTTCAACATGGAATGAACACCAACTCCTGTACAAACACAGTCGCACATGTGATGTGTGAACACCAAACAGTACGGTTAGATACTGTGTAAATGGCATTCGTCACTACTGACAGATCAGAGCACCAGTTAGTCCAACAGGGAGTTTATAGGCACTCTCTTGATTCTGCTCTGACTTCGCTGCACAGCAGATAGAAAATGGAAATGCTGCAAGAGACAATCAAGTTCCTCATCAAGGCACACAGACAGCCATTCCCTCTCACATTCACACCTACAGGTAATTTAGAGTCACCAATTAACCTATTAAGTGCATGCCTTTGGACTGTAGGAGGAAGCTGGAGTATCTGGAGAGAACCCACATGAGGAGAACATGCAAACTCGCACAGGAAGGCCCCAAGTTCAAACCAGCCATTTTTCTCGTGACACTTTCCACTGAGAGCAGGTGTAGATCATAGCCTTTACAATCTTATTTACAGAAATTCAGTTTCCACCATGAGCAAGATCGTGGCAACGGTGTCAAGAAAAAAAACAACTTCTTTTTAGGAGGCAGAAACCTTAAGCAGAATCCAGCTCATAGCGGGTGGCCGTCTGCCGGGACCAGTTGTTCTAACTTCAGCAACAAACATTTCAAAGTAAAATCAGTTAATTCCCTTGGATTTACCTCAATAGTTACATTCGCTTGCAGAGTAAATGAAGTAAATGCATATTTTTCCAGTTCAATTTTGGTGAACATTCCTTTTTAGAGGAATGTAAACTGTAAACTGGGTTAACTTACTGTTTGGTTACTAAGTGTATGTTTAGTGAATTGCATAGAAGCACTGACTGTTAGCGAAAGTTAACTTTCAAAGTCAGCTTTTTCAGAAGCTGTTTGAATGCATACAGCAGAGGGAAGATTCATGTACTCTGGCATTTCTGAGAAAAAGAAAGTAAGACTCTAGTATCTTGTGTACTTGTCACTGACCTCAATTTATCATATAGAGAAAAATAAGAAATATATAAAAAATACTTTCATGCTTTTGGGAAATAGGTTTCTACCTTCAGTGGAAATAAGGCATATTGCCAACAGTCCCATGCCTGGGGGACACAAATCAAACAGGGGATCTGGAGGTTCTCCCCCATGAGAGTGAGACATTTTGTTTTCTGCATTCTGCATTTTTTTTTTTTAAGATATTTTTTGGCCTTTTTGAGCTTTATTTGATAGAGACAGGTTGAAGAGTCACAGGAATGTGCGGAGAGAGAGATGGGGAATGACATGCAGGAAAGAGCCACCGGTCGAATTCGAACCCTGGGACGCCACGTCAATGATTGAGCCTTTGTACATGGGGCTCTACCGACTGAGCTAAACGACACCATTCTGTTCTATGCATCAGTTTCAAAGTCCTTTGATATAAGAAATAAAAAGTCAAGAGTATAGTAAGGTTGCATCAGTTATATTAAAGATTATACCATAGAAATGTACAATGTTTGGTCTCTCAATATAAACTCTGTGGTATGTTTGGAAGAAGAAAGAAACCACTGATGAACTAAAAAATAAATAAATAAAAATCTCTGTTCCAGACTGAAGGAAATGTTGCTTCAGGCTGCCATTCAGATCTGTATTTTGACATCTTCTTCTTACAGGCTGACTTCAGCTGGAGGTGTTGAGGCTCCATAACCACGGCAACAATGACGCTGGGTGACAAACTACTTTGCCTTCTCTTATGCAAATTCGATTGCATACCTCTATGCTCTGTCTTGTGAAACTCTTTGGTTTTAGTGTTTCTTGAATCAATTGACAGATGGGCACTGTTCATACCTTGATTGATTAAGTTATGAACACTATAAAACTTCACTTCATCTCTCCAAGTAATTACTTTAGCTCATCCAGACCTTTCAGGTCTGATTTGTATTTTTTATGATGAAGAGACTTGAACAGAACAAAAAGTACAGTATGTTATGTCCTACAAACAGCAATTGGAGTATTTCAAGATGTTATTATGTTGTTGTTCTCTCAGAACTATTACAGTACTTTGTTGTCAGTAAAAGTGGAAAAATGCAGGGAGGGGGAATTGATCATTACCATGTGAAGACAACATGCTGGATGTTTCTGTGTCGCTTTCTTAGAAGTCTGCATTTCCTATACGTGATTTTGATATTTTACCACTCCATTTAAAACTAACTCAAGTTGTCATTTGTAAATGTTGTCATCTTATAGATTACCATGATATAAACACACTATAGAGCATTAAAATGTTGAATGACAACGATGAAATTATATTTAGTACATATTCACGGATGTTTTATGAGCATTATATTAGTGCAATGCACACCATTTCTTCTAAATCTAAAGTGGAGCATCTCTCTCTTATACAGATTTCACAATGAAAACCCCTCTGAGCTTAGGCATAAAGACTAGCATGTTTGTGTTGCATGCTGACACTGAAACAAAGTGACACAGTTATTTCTCCACTGTACAATATAGACAAAGCACAGTATGTTTGCTGAGTACCCCACCAGCACATTCTGCTCTGATGTCTTCTTACTACAAACTGCAATACACAGAGATGGTACAATAAAGCTGAGAGCATGAAAGACTAAATTATGAACCCTGCAGCAACACTGTATATAATAGAATTTGGATGCAATTCAAATAAACCTGTTAGCTAATAATAATAATAATAAGTTATAGGGTTACTTATAAACAATACAACACGATAAACAGTTAAAAAACATCAAACCAAACAACATTTTGAGCATCAATAAGCTTCTCATATTAGTAACTTACCAATATAAAGAACATATTACACTAGTTATATACTGTACATATTCTAGATTGTTCAGTTATGTAAGAAATAATACAGCTGGTCATTATTATGAAATAATCAGCCTGTTTATTTCAGGTTTATTTTGCACAGTGACCTGCTTGCTGTACGTTATCTGACCTATTTCACAGCTACTTACTAAATGATTTTGTTCATTTCAAATTATATATATTTCACCACATCAGCTGTGTTCCTCCAGAGTCTATGATCAGAACTGTGTCCATATATATTAATAACAATAAGGATTCTCTAAATGTCATTAATGCTCAGTTGCTGGTTGGTAAGAGAAGCTGCCACTGCCGTGGATAATTGCTGGATGCCCGAATACCCTGCTCCCAATAAACACACGTGCCATGGCAACCCCCACTATACACACACAGCCCCAGGTCACCTGCCATGTGACACCAGAGAATCACATTTGCATACAGTACAAAGTGGATTATAGGAGATTACAAATATAGCACTGGTGCAAATGATTTAGATTAACCATCATTTCCATCATAATACCACTTCCTCTTTGCTAATTATGCAATTCCCGGTAGATTTGTGCAGAATGAAGTGTCTTGCGTGCAGTAATACTGCCTTGAATGTCGCTCCTGGAGAACACGTAAACATTTCATTGTGTGACTGCATACGTTTTTTTTATTTTTAGGCTGTTGAGGACGGCTACACCAAAACTATAATTTCCTCTAAAGGCTGCATCGTGCATAGTAATGTATTTAAGTGTTAACCATTATATGTGCATGCTGGTGTTTGATTCAGCATGTGTGTATCTATGCAGCTGGTATTCACAGTTATTTCATATCTAATTACTGTTTCCACTGTGAGTCTCTAAAAGGATTGAACTTGTCTCAGGACGTGTGTGTGGAAATGGGTTGAGAAACCGTCAGGGGAAAGCTGATGTAATTTCAGTTGGAAATCCCATCATGAATTCTTATGGTCTTGTCTATATATTATTATAAGCTTGATATGTGTGTCTGTGTGTGTACACTGTGTGTGTACACTGTGTGAGTGTGTGAAGGAGATGAGAATAGCCAGATGCGAATTTCTTCCCCATTTCCTCGTTTAGACTGAAAAAGGAAAAACATTATACAGAGCTTCTCAAGTCAAGGGATGTTGCAGGAGGCTATCCGCCAAAGCTGTGACAGCTCTTGTTTACAATGATCAAAAACACACGGTAGCACCATATGAGAGTGCTACTTAATGAATGACATTTTCCAGCAGTGTTGTTGATAATGGGGGAGCTTTGTCTCCTCTCCTTCTCCTGCTCTTCAACATGTGCTCTTGTCCACTCTTTGCTGCCTCTTGATAGATAGAAATGAAAGGTGCTGCATGCTGGGTGCACACTCAACTCCCACTTGTAGACTTTCATCCAAACTCTGGGTTTTGTCCTGTTGTTAAATCAGGTTTAGTGCAAAGTAGAACTGGTAGAAGTGAAAATTGTCAGTATACAGTCTTGGATCATCACTTCAATCTGGTTAATGTGACCAAGGTAAGCATAATATTTGATCTTGTGGATTTATGTTCAGACAGAGAAGCTGTATTTAGGATGCAAATCAGAGCTTTATGGTCTAATGTGATCCTAAAGCAAGTCTAGCCAGTTTGTGGCTAGCGGTCATCAGTTCAGTCCAGGACTTAAAGGATAAATCTCTTTCTGGAAATGTGCATGATGAGTAAGAAGCTTAGTTCCCAAACTACTGCAGTTGAGCATGTAGAGCAGAGCAAAGCAATCAGTGAGATAGGCAGGTCTACATCATTGACCTGATACATTTCAGCAACATGGGCTGTATCATGTTGGATGCATTGACATTTGTTGCTTGTTATCATTTTGTTTCTACATTTGATCAAATATCTGAGTCGTTGTATAATCTAATGCACACTGAAATGTTGACAGAGCTGAGAGAGACTTTCTTCCTCAGCGATCTGACAAACATCAGCTGATATTTATCCCTAATTAGATAATTTCTCCTGCACAGCTCTGGAATCAGCTGGTCCACTGATGTAACTGTTAGTCTCACTGTGTTTATAACAATATAATAATTTCCATTCAGTTTTATTTAGCACCAAGTCCTAATAGAAGTTAGACTAGACCACACTTTATATAATGTTATTTAGAGAGGCACTTCCCATCATAAGCAAGCACTCGGCGACAGTGGCAAGGAAAAAAAAACAGAAACCTCGAGCAGAACTGGTTTAGTTTAGAGAGGGAGAAAGACGAAGATGCAAAGCAGCAACAATAATACTAATGCTAATAACTACAACTATAATTATAACAGATATGCAACTAATTATGGTAACAGTGCTGATAATAATATTAATTGTACTTGTAGTGGTCATCACCACAGCAGTAGCCACGGCCACAGCTCCTGTTCTAGGTGTAGCCACGATACTTGAGAACCTGTGAGATGAGAAAGTAGAAACACTCCATATGAAAACTCCATTAACAAAAAGCTATCAGTGTGCCAATTAAAAACCTGTTAATGCAATATTTCTTCATCCAAAACACAGTACAGAGTACTGAGTGCAAAGTCACAGTACAGACTCATTTGATCAGCGTGTTACACACAACACCAAATGTAACTTTTCGCTGAAGACTGCCTTTTTAAATCTGTGAAAAGTGATGCCAACATATAGCATGCTGTGTGAACCGATCAGGGCCACCTCTGAAGCTCCTCTATTCAAAGAGTCATTAGTAACAAGGGATATACAGTGATACAGAGCAAAGTTTTAATGAGCGAGTCTTTGTTCTTCTTTGTCCCCAACTGGAGGTGAATCAGGGACATGGCAGTTCATGGTGAGAGCCCTCACCCCATCGCTACTTTGGCTCAGGCGCTGGAGCGGGCCGTCCAGTATTCGCATGGTTGGCTGTTCGATCCCTCGTCTCCTTTGTCCATATGTGGAAGTGTCCTTGAGCAAGACACTGAAGTCCAGCTGTGCTGCTGTCATCTTTGTGTGTGAAAGGCAAAGCGCATCTTCCAGTCGGGTAAAAGGCACCACATACAGTAAATGCACTCCATTTACCATTTCATGTTTTACATTAACACGGCATCTGCTGTCTTTTTTGTGACCAATATGTGTCACAATAAGCCACAAGACATCATATAGTAATGGAAAAAGTATATAGTATAAAACAGATGAGCAGGAAAGCAGTTGTACAAAATTAACCCATAGCTAATGTGCCAAAGCTGAACATAATGAAAGCCAGTGGTGAAATAAATGTTTTCTCTCTGCCAGTGTCCATTAACTCAGCGCTTACTTGAACAGAGCACACTGCGAGTTGTCCACTTCATATCATGTTAATTATCACCTGGATGAAAACACTCTCATCCTCTGGCATTTTGCCTCCACCTTTACCTCCCCAACACACACATACACACACACCCCATTAACAAATGTGGATTTTTATTACATATAATAATCCCATTACATTTAACTACATTTTAATAATCAAATGACTACCATTTGCACATCAGACACTGTCACGGGTGACAATGGCAACGCCAAAGGCAGAAAAAAGAATAAACTAGACAACGATGTTAAATTTAACTTTTTAATGGAAGAAAATGAGGCTTAATTTAACACAGAAAAAAAAAATAATAATAAACTGAAACCAAAATAGTAGACCAATAGTCTGCAGATGAAAATGTTCACAGACATCAGATCAGTTATAACATGAGTGATTTTCTACTTTTGTGACAAATTGTTTTAATTGAAGTTTTTCTACAATGCATCTCTAACATTTCTTTTCATTGAAAAGTGACTCAATTTAAAAAAAAAATGTAATTTGGTTTACAGTTCTGAATTAGAGACCGTCATGAAAAGAAAATTGTTTGGGAGTTCTGGAGTTAATAATAGCACGAGTCATGACTCATCGTCAGCTCAACACTTTATCCTGGCAGAAAAAAAGGTTGTTGGTTCTCCATCAGATACAAGACCATATACACTAAATGGGGAAATGTGTTATAACGCTTAATAGATTAATTTGAAATTTATTAGATTGACTAACAAAATTAACTAATTTATTATTACATTCATCCATCAGTTATCTGTAACCGCTTATCCTCATCAGGGTCACAGCGGGTCTGGAGTCTAGCTCTAATTTAATATTTAAATTTAACATTTGAAGTATTTATTTGTTTTTAAGAAAAACATGTCTTTCAGCTTCTGAAATTTGAATATTTTCTGGAAGGACGTCATCTTGGACTTTGGTAAACAGCAATCAACATTTTCCTGGACCAAAAAGGTGATAGATTAATCAAGAAAGTCATCAAAAGATTCATTGATAATGCAAATAATCATTAGTTACAGTCCTAACATGTTCAAACTTAAAGTTTGATCGTCGGATTCCTGATGTTTGTGTCAATGTAATGGAACAAACAGTGTTTTTATTTGAGTAAGGCTCTTTACTTTTACTTGCAAAGTATTGGCTTGCTATAGAAGGTTCTTATTCTTCTTGGAAGATTTCTGGCATACATTTAAAAACATTACAGAGTAAAGAAAGCCGGCAGTAATCAACTCTTGGTTAAATTAACATCATCCATTCATCATTTAATGCTTTCAATATGGCTGACTCCTCTTTTCATGATTATTCTTTCACTTTGATTGACACTTCTTTAATGCAGCGTGATGAATGCCAAAGCCTGGAACTCTACCATAAATACTATTTGTTCTACTGACGCTCACTGTCTACGTCTGCTAGGTATTGGTGTTATGAGAGATAAGCCTGGCAGCTTCCAATGCAAGATGAAAAGGAAGGGAGAATATCACAGTGCTCCCCGGGGGCTTTCTGTCCTCTCTCTGAGGAAATTAATGAAATCTATAGTCAAAGACCTGGAAGAACAGGTGATGTATATCATATATAGTTTGACGTGGAAGAAGATGATAATAGTGAGGAGGGGGAGAGACGAGGAAACAACAGAGCAGACAGCAGAGGAAAACATGCCTGGGACACTATGTTATGTGGTTGAGCAGCAATGCCCAAAATAGTATTGAGGCTGTTTGGCTGTGGCTTCCAGAGCTCAGGGGATTTCTACAGCGCACCTCCAGCGTTAAAACAATGCTGCCAGCAGAACAAAGATAAGTGATTTTCAGTGATGTTGTTGTTTACCAGATGCTATGAGGATGAGCAAACATTAAAATTTATAACTATATCACAAGGTAGAGGTGAGGTGTGAGGGTGGGATTGTGTTTACAAAGCCACCATGCAGAACATCACCTAAACTCCCACTAAGGCTTTGGATATGCATTTAATGGAAAAGCAGAATCTGATTCCAAATGCTTGTATGACGTTGTCTTGACTAGAAAACAATAAAAACTGAATCCCGAAGAACATGGGAATTATAGCTCTCTTAAGGAAAATTTATGTTTGTGTACATGGGTTCACAGGTTTTCTTCTCCCAATCCAATTAAAGGCAGGACAGCTGCTAACGTTTGTCTAAACTCTGATCCAGGACAGACAATGGGGACATAGTACACAGTGAATGTTCCAGTCCTGTATTAAGCTTTTTTTTAATTTATTTTTTTAAATTCACAATTCACAATCTAATATGCTTAGTTAGGTGTTGATGGCAAAAGTTCAGTCCATAAGAACTTGGCTTGGGAACTGGCAGTTCATCTTGAGAGGTGCCAGTTCAATACATGGGCCAAGGTTCCCCTGGTGTGGAGGGGCTTGAACTTTGGGCCTATATATGTAAAACTATGTAAACAGATAGATGGACATGCTAACAGTTGTAGCTAACAATACCCAGGATATGGAGAAATCCAAAGTTTGACAGGTCTGCCATGCCTAGTTACATTTTGTTAAACTATAATTGGACAATTCCTGTTAAAATGGACAACTAATCAACTAAACATTTATTGCACATAGCTCCAGACGGTATTACGTTTGCCAAACACACCAGTTAGATCTCATCCTTAAAGTCTTCTCTCTCTCTTGTTATATTAAAAGTGAAATCCATCCATCCATCCATCCATCCATCTATCCATTTATTAGCTCCCTTTCTCCATCCATCCATACTTTAATCCTATGCCCTCTCTTTTATGCAAGCTCCTCTGTGCACATGAGCAGAAGTCCTGTGATCGTCTCACATGAATATATCACCAGCATCTGCGTGTGCTTTCTCACATGCATTAGGCCTATTTATGGTGTAGTGTATGTGTACATGAGTTGGGTTTAGGTTCATTTGCAAATATTGCTTGTGTATAACACGTGTGTGTACAGCATTAACAGCTGCAGATTAATGCCATTGTTTATACTGGACAAACAAACAAAGAATTGTAATTTCATATAAATAAGATGAAAAAATGTCCCTGGAGGATGGTAGAGCTGTTCTAGTAAACATACTAATCTGTTCTTTCCTCCTAGTTTTTGTCTTTCTCCTGCTTTCCATTCTGTGTTCATTCTCTGAATAGATAATGTCTGCTGTTACACTGCTGTAATACTGTTTCCATGCACGCTGCACATTTAACTCTAAATTCATTACATAACATCCATCAATTGTTTATATGTCACATGCATGTACATATCCAAGGCAGAACACTGTGGTGAACACATATTCCCTTGAATGATAGCACATGATAGACGGTCTTCTGAATTCAAAGTAACTGCCAACACATACCAGAATAAAGGTTTGCCCTGAATCGGCCTGTCTATAGAATTGCCATTTAAAGGAAGAGGAAAAACGAACACACATTTTGGAAAGGATTTGAAAAGATGGGTGCAGATGCAATCTCATCTGACATGTAAACAGCTCTTTCAAATGAATCCACGTGAATGTGGACGTGGCTTGAAATTCTGCCCTGAAGCCATGGTCGAGTCTGTATCAATCAGAAGCATAAAAAAAAAGGATAAAAAAAATAAAATAAATGTTAAAACTGGGAAACATGAACCCTATCACTCAGGGTCTTTAGTCACTGTCCCATTGGAAAACAGTTTGATTCCCTGTGTGGCTGCATATAGTTATCATCTGCAGCACTCTGGATAAAAAAATAAAGGTCACACAAAACCATTAGACTTTATCTTCATTAAAACATTATCATGCAAGACTTCATGTGACATTTCCACACAGTGAGCAACCCGTTGTGCTGTGGATATTTGTGTGTCAACTCCAGAGACCTGTACCATGACTCACAGCTGATAAACTATTGCTTTTGCCTCAGCAAGTATGTGAGCCTTATGGGGACATAAGCTTTTTACAAGCACAAGCTGTGTACCATGCGGCATGAATCTTCATGTTGGCACGCACTGTACTGTTTACTGTTGTATCTCTTGCACCATGTCTGCATATCTACATTGAACATTTTCTTTGATTGCCTTGATTAGTAAAATCCAAAGTGTCTTTTGCTGTTTTATGTTCTGGAGAATATCACCAATAACGCCAGGATGAGTGGTAGAAAAGTATTTGGACAATTAAATAGTATAAATATCCTTTATGAATAAAAGTCCTACATTTAAACTTGAGCTTATACTGGATTATTGCTGATGTCTGCAGTATTTGTATGTTATATATGTTATACTGTATACTGTACTGTATGTGATATTTTATAGGTATGCATTTTGTAGACAGAATCTGAGTCTGCAGTGCAACCAGTCACTGTGGCTGTGAGATTTCCATCTTTTTACACTATATTAATTATAATAGATGTTACAAAACAGGCTGTATAAATACTATAAAAGTATCAAAACACTCACTTCTCAGAGAAATGCACAGAGCCAATATTTAGAATCTGTGCTATTAGACAAGACTGTCTGGAGATCTAGCAAAAACAAAGTATTATGTCTTGCATTAATACTAATGAGCCTCTCTCGTTGTTGGCTGATTGTTTTCAAGCCAGTCAAAGGGAAAGGACTGGAGCTTATCCAGAAAGTGGGTCCAGGTGAGCCATGCTGGAAGTATGGCTAAGAGCAGTCACTGTAGTGTTGTGACATCACAACTTTTAAAAATTCCTGATTGTTATGGAATTTTCTATCCTTAGGTTACACAAGGTCACGTGTGGACCTTGAGGTCCTCGACAGTATTAGTTGTTTGGCTTTGGTTGAGAACAGTAGGTGTCAGTCTATCTCAACACTGTGGTGGCCAGGGTCAAAGAGACTTATTGCTGCCTTCCTAGACATAATAGATAGTAGTAGCCGTTGACGTTCTTATCTGTGTAAACATCTGTGTCTTCAGACTAGAATATGCTGACTATAACACCTCCATGGGTAAAGACATTCTCTTTGACTAATTCTGGGCGTATAGTATTTGGGGTGTTATCTTGGGGTTTAAAGTTTGTCCACCAGGATGAGTTGGGCAGAATGTGAGACCAACTCTTCAGGCACTTCTGATGAACTTTGAAAGTGTCTCTAATTCTCCGTGGCCAACCATCAATAAATAATACAGCATAAGACATCAGACGCTCCTGAACACTTTCTTCCTTCCTGACCGCATCATTGACCTTTGACTTCAGCAATTTCTCCCTTACACTGATGAGTAGCGTGAGAGAGAACTTAAACTTCATCAAGATTATGTTTGGTACTTGAAGCCACTATATATTATGGAAAATATGTGACCTTTACAACATTTTAAGTTTTGCACATGCCATTAACAACACGTTTTGGACATACAGGACAGGAAAAGGTAACTTCATTGTTATCATAAAAAAACAGTGTAACTTTGTAAACCGTTTGCAGTTTAAGTTTAGGCAACCAAACTACTTAGTTTGGGTTAGGAAAACATCACAATATGTAAATACTGTAACTAAAGCATGACTGATTTATTATGATTATTTTTCAACATTCATAAGACATTGTTAAGGCCCCATGAAAATTTAGTTTGGTAAACTATGGCTGGTATATGGAGGTTCATGACATCATCTAAGCCCATTACATGTACAGCCGCTTCTTCTCACGTTTTTATACAATGATGCAAGAATTTATAGTGTCATTCACAATATTTAAGGGAGTCGGCTTTTCGTGCTTTGTCACAGTACGCCTCGATTCTGGAATTGTGAAACAGACACTTTGATACCAACAACAATAAACAATTGTCTATCTGTGCTTCTCTCTTTTCTATTTCAGTGGCTGAGTGTGTTTGTGCATGCATGCATGTTCAGTTCCCTCAAGCATAAGATTAAATAATAAAAAGAAAGCTTCATCACTCATGCCTATAAAGCCCTGTGTTCCTGTGTGAATAACAGTTCTGGAAACACACACATACAGACCTCAGTCATTTAAAGTTAGTAGTTGGCTGGGGTTTAGGCACACACACATATGGCTTTGCAACACATTTGAGGACTATGGCATAAATAAAATTAAAAAAACAAAACACAAACAAAACATTTCATTTTATTCACTATGATCATGGAGGATTACTGCCTCAGGAACAAGTAAATAACTTGCACAATGCAATAACATCTGGGAATAACTTCCTATGTTATGCATCATTTGGCTTCTACACAAGTTCACATGTCTTGCGAGGTGAGTCTTGTGACTTCTGCTTCTAAAAGATATTCTGCTTAAGTGGTGTGTGTTGCTGAGCTTCCCAGTTGTAATTGTACTTTATTTGTGTTGTGTGTGTGTGTGTGTGTGTGTGTGTGTGTGTGTGCCTGAGTGCTCAGTACCAGGACAAGCAGCTAAGCCTGGTCCCATGCTTCATATTCAATTCAACAACTTTTATGTAAAATGCTCATATGAAAGTCAAAGTGCAGTGTTTATGTAAGAGTCAACAAGCGTTTAAGGGCTGCAGTGTGTTCTTTTGTGTACTGAGACATGGCACAGTTTGGCATTTGGCATTTCCTCAGGCTTCAAAAGGAGATTTTGTTTGCTGTTTGTGTCCCTGAAACACCCTCTTTATTTGCTGCTGTTTATCGTATGCTTCACTTCCTTTCATTGAGCTGGTCCCAAGGCAGGGAAATCATGGTAAAATTATTTGCATTGATGTCAATTGCCGTTTTGAAGGTTTCTGAGGCACAGATTTAGCACACACACACACAGACACACACATGCATGTGCCTGCAGACCAGCAAACACATCCAAGGAGTGTTTGTTGCCTGGTTGAGATACAGAGGTACAGGTGGTTGCATTTGACAAAACACATTTGAGCTTTATTTTACTTGACTGGTAAAAAAAAAAAAAAGAAATGTGAGAGCCATATGCACAAATACCTTCAGAATCAAGGGGATAAACTATACAAAAATAAAAACAAATTAAAATAGGAGAACAGGAGAAAATATATTTAGACAATTCCCACAGGTGAACATTAAAACAAAACTGTGCAGAGAAAATGTTTTTATCGAATCAACATGAAAATAGGGATGTTTAAGCGCTGTTTACGCGCTAACCCAGAGGTGAAGCCTCTGCTCCTGCTGAATTTTCAAAGAGTGCATGACTCGTATCTGATTTGCCTTGGGAGGCTCCACATCTGCAGGGGGTACCAGTAAAAGCAAACATGAGGAAGAGGGGTGTAATCAGACCAGGAAAGTGCAAACACATTTAGAAAAAAACAGGAGAATGATATTGGATTCAAGTATATTTGTCCTTATATGAACTTGCCTTGTCCTGATCTGAACTGAACATGTTAACATATGTTTATACTAATAATAAAAAGTGCAGCATCATTTCCAAGGAACAATTTGTCCAGGTCCAGATCCCGGTATTCTTTAGTATTTTCCAGTTACCAAAAACCAAGCAATGTTGAAAACAAGTCTAACGCCATAAGCTGACATAACCAGTTAACCAGAAGTAACTTATGTGGCTAGTTGGTGTGAATCGGACTGGTGGAGGTTGTTTTCTGTTGAGTGAGGGATCTTTTTCTTTGTTTTCTTGGTGTATTGTTCTGCAAATTAAATGATTCCACTGGGCTACCAAAGACTTCAAATGTATTTACAACAAGTCAGTGAGTCACACCCACAATGACGTTCTTCTCTTCAAATGCCTAAGAGGCAAACGTCAAACTTGCAAGAAAAATAAACTATTTATTTGTCAGGTTGTCCAAGTTGGTAACCACTTATCTAGATACATGAAGGGAAGTACTTCTTTATTGAGGAACAAAGTTTACCTTTCTTTTGTTATCCACCCAAAAAAAGAGTATCTTCTAGAATGGCAACCAATAGTGCATGCAGGCAGCTGCTCCACTCAATCTAACCTGAACCATCCACAACCACTATCTCCAAAAACCTCTATTGGACTGCTCAAGCCTGCAGCCATTTACATGCATATTCACTATGACAATGTTACAATATAATGTTTACTATGATAATCAGTCATTTGATAATTGACTGAAGGGATCACCAGAGTAATTGACAATTCATTCTGTGGAAACTAAGAATGTCTCTAAAAAACATTTATGGCAATCCACCCTACAGTTGTCAAGACTTTGCCACAAATGTCAGCCTCAGTGTGGCAATCAATATGATGTCAGGGAATCGTTGAAGTCATGAGGATATATCATCTGGGGACCATGGATGTCTGTGAAAATTTCATGGCAATCTATCAAATAGTTATTTATATTTGAGTCAACCAAAGTGATAGTGCAACGACCAACCTTTATTTATTTCTGAAACTGAACATAAAACAGATTAACTAGCAATCCACTGCATAAAGTTACCCCAATAACAATTTGTTTAAAGCGACTTTCAGAGGCAGAAGAAAAATACGAATGAATGATTGCTGTTCATAATGAATTCTGATTTAAGTAGATTTTTGACTCATACTAACTTTGCCAGCAGAATAACAGTAAACTTTTAGATCTTTGTGCTTTGTTGTGAAGTGATTCCACAATCCATGGTGGGGCAAGCTGTGCTGATGTGACCATTCTGCTCTCTTGACTGCACATATCGACCCAGTGGGCAAAGAACAGCTGCTTCGCTGGTCAATCGGGCTCCTGAAATTCAGGATAAAAATGCAAGCTTGAAGAGTTTCATTCCATCTACCAGATGAACACCCCCTTAAGTTCTGCCTGCTGCTTGAAAGTTAAACTCTCCATGGGTTATACGGGTTTCCCTACAGTCTCCACAAGCAATTTTTTTAGTAATATTTACCATTACTTTATATTACCACCTTTGGTTTAATTAAGATTATCTTAAAAAAAGATCCTCTTTTGTGTACTAATTCTACAATAACATGCTCCAGTGAGATCATTAGTGATCATTCTGATCTCCTGCCTGCTCATATCGACCCACCACCAAAAGAATAACTAGTTTAATTCTGTTGGGAAAACAGCAACCTGCCTGTTTCTCTGTGCTTGTGTGTGTGTTTTATATGGAAGGGAGTGACTAGACGTGTTAGCTAGACCATCAGCCATGCGTCAACATTTTCATCAATATCTGATGGATGCGCTGAATGGGAAACACACACTGAGTCAATACAGATGGAATGAAGTTTTTACCTTCAGTGATGAACGAAAAAGCTTTCAAATATATTTTTCTTAAGTATCACACTGGCATCTCTCCAGCTACCAGTCCACCACCATACTTTGTTCCATACTGGACAACCCTCCAGTTCCCAAGCCATCTTGACATAATATTATATGATATTTGTGGTTTCAAAATTGTAGTACTGTAGCATATTGTACTGAATTATATAATGCAATGTGATGCATAGCCAGAATGTATCAGCATCAGGGGATGTTAAAGCATTCATCAGAGTAACCTAAAATAAATAGTTGGAAAAACACTATACACATAAAACTGAAATGGCAACATAACAAAGGTCAAAACTAGGTACCAGCACAGAAAACATGCAGGCAAACTTATCCAGATGAAGGTTGGCCAGTGAATCATAACGTTTAGGATCAGACAATTAGTTGGCAAGCAGAAACAAAGGATGGAAAGCTAGGCAGATGCAAACTAGACAATGTAGAGATCATCCAGTATATATACTGCAAGGCTGAGTGAAGAAACCGAAGCTCAAGTGATGGAAATGGCGGAAAAGTGGTGACTGCAGGGCAGGAGGGAGTGGTTGGATCTGAATCTCACAACACTTTCCAAATAAAGCAGGTCTAGACCATACTTGTTTACCATTATATACCCAACAAGACCCAACAATTCCCACTTATGAGTAAGCACTTGGCAACAGTGGCAAGGAAAAACTTCCTTTTAACAGGCAGAAACCTTGAGCAGAACCCAACTTATTGGTGGCCAGCCATCTAGTAAAATACATATAAGATATCAAAGCTGAGCATCTCATTAAGCCTCAACAAAACTCTGAGTGAACATAAACATTTTGCTGTTTGGTGTGGTAGTTGACATTTTGATGGATACCTCTCCCTCATGTGTATCAACAGGAAGCCCAACAATGTGCTGATGTGGAGCATCAAAACCTATTTTAGCTACCTAAAAACATCAATTCAGTTTAATAATTAGAATATGTGTATGCTTTACTTTGCCGTCACACAACCATTTCTAAAGGGGAACTGAGGCAATTATCTACACCTTCAAACAAAGCCACCATACCACACTCTTTTTACAAAATGATTAATTTTGCCAGATATTTTTCACATCTAACTTGGTGAATTAAGGTTATAAATCAACCTAACCAGAATTGGTGATTGTTGAAAAACAGTGGAAAATGGTTTAATTGAGTTGTATTTAGTTTTTGTAATTGGAACTAATTAAGAAGGTGTGCAGTTGTATTTTTCTATTTAGTAAGGAAATAATCTTAACCTTTTCTTGACAGTTTAATAGTTTAAGTATTAGACTAAATTTAGCAAAATAAGTTTCCACTCCATCAATTGCGACAAAATGTGATTAAACAAGTTTGCAAACAAAAAATCAAAAAATCAAAAGGGATGGAAAACCAGTAAGTAACCACAAGTATTTGATTGCCAGATGGAAGATTATGACTTCCGAATGTGAGTGTATTATTCTGAACAGATGATGCCACATAATATCCACAAATAATATAATACCTTGTTAGAGCAAGGAGACTTCATTTTGGTAGGTTAATGTTCAGCTGTCACATTATAATTATAAAATAAGCTGGAGCAGATGAATAAAAACCTTATTACCATGTTTTTAATTACAGGAATCCATCAAAAAAATATTATTTCTGTGTGTGATTTGATTAGATGAGAAAGTTATTGGGAATGCAGAAACATCAGAGTGAATTTTCTTGTCAGTCAAGATTAAATAATCATCACATCTGCCTTTTAAGTTGATCTGTAACATCACTATTCTGCATTATTGAGCATTTCTTCTCATTTGTTCAATAATTTAAAGTTATTTTATAGTTTGTTTTCATTCTACAAACATATAAAATCATATACATATACAGTTTTACAAGTTCACTGTGTGTGTGTGTTTGCGTGTGCATGGGTGTGTATTGATGTAGTCTTGGCCATTATTTATGAAGCACATCAGTTCAGGCAGAACACTGAACTTGCACTCACATGAGCTGATTGGCATGAGCTGTGCCATGCTTCATAATAACTGACTCATTCACAGCTATGCAGCCTGTAACATCCAATCATTCATCATCATTACTGCAGGTTTACAGCGTGGCCTTTATATCATGACATGTGACTTAAACATCAAAGAGCGAAAAGAGAGATTTTATTTTATTTTGCCGATTTCCTGGACCTCAAGGCCAACACGTGACCTAAGGATAGAAAATTCCATAACAATTTAGATGGAAACTTTTCAGACAGATTTCAACCAAATTATCTTTCAAAGGTAAAAACCTTCTGTTTTCTCATCCCATCAGATTTCCTTTTAGCAAAATTGCAATGTTTTGAGAGCTCAGTAATTATCTTGGGGATCGTAATAGGTGATTATGGCCATAACTACAAAAATAAGATTCAAGTCTTGAACTATAATTGTTTTTCGGTGGTTTGATTTTCCATCACTGTCAGACATGAACAACCTTTTTTCTCCTGAGGTATTTTTAGTTACTATATCTAACTGACAGTAGCAGGAAAAACAAAGCATTACTTGAGTTGTCTCCTTTACAGACATCTGTATGAAAATAGTCTGAAAGTGTGTGTACACTTCTGATATCCACTTGACAACTGCTTCTGAAATCTGTGTGTCCCAAAGAAAATGTTTTTTGTGTAGAGATATCTCAGTGGGCTCACCTATCTGTGTTCACAGATTATAAAAATGAGACAGAATGCATTGTCTGTCTCTCGTCTCAGGGGTAATTCTGTATTGGTTTTCCCACACTTCTTCAAGTTAGGTCAACTGCAGCCTTTCTGTGTGCTGGTCTTCCCTGTTCTTTTTAGTTTGTTTGACTTTTGCTTTGCTCTGACATGTCGTGCCTGCTCAGATGTCTAATAATCCACCAGGGATGACCTTTAAATTCACTCATGATAACTCAGTTCTTTGTTTTATTTCAAGCTCCCTTCCACTCACTTGTCTTTGCAAGGCCTATTTGTCTTTTCGGTTGCTGTCACTGTAAATTAGGATTTTTTTTTTCTTCCTCCTCATTAATGGCCCTCTCTTGTTAATTGAATGCTAAATTAATAGTTCAAGGTTATAAATAATCAAAGAAGTTAGTCATTAAGTGTTGAGCTGGTGTCAGTATCGACTTAGCTGCACACAAAGGAATCATGGATGAATAACTGAATGATGGTAATGAGAAGCACTGCCCTAGCAGCTAAAGAGCCATTTACCTAAGGACTTGGTGGAGACCATAACAGTGATAAAAACAGAGTACATATTAGACTGTTTGCAACATGTGGCCAAAAAACTGTTCAACATAAAATGAAGGACCTCCGATGCATACAATAGATAGAACAACAAAGACAAGCTCTATGCTAGATGTTGCTAGATACTGGGTATCTAAAGTGGACCAAAGGTGAGAATTTACATGTTTACATGGGGAATCTATGAAATGGTAAATGTTAATATTACATTAATAATGAGCATCTTTGTACGAGTAGTTACACATACCTACTAGCTTCTTAAAGAGATGACACATTTGACAATTACTCTACCATTCCAAGGGAATAGAAGAAGGTAGGTCCAAGACTTAAATCGTTAATATGTCCCAGCAGAATATGTAGCTTTAATTTAATAGAGGACCTTTTTCCACTTCCTCTTACATTCTGATTGAATTACCACTAATTATCTTGCAAAATGAGTACAATACTGAACCAATTCTTTGTTAAAAATAATCTGATTTGGCCACTTGGAGTTTTTTTGAGGTACTTTGAGGGTTTTGAGGGAAATTACATGAAAAACAAGAAGTCCTTCAAGTAATAAGAATAGAAACCATGGCAAAGCAAGACAGATATACTGAATGTCAGTACACCAAAAAATTGGAACAATTGTTTGGTTTTACACATCTCGCATTAGTGGATTCTACTTCCCCTTTCATTAGATCTGAAGCTTTGTAGTATGTCCACATTTTGCCCCTCTTTAGAACCTGACTTGGAGCCTGTCCTCGTCGGTAGCATGGTGCAACAACACCCCAGCCCATCTGTGCCAACATGACCAGAGGCTCAACTTCTCATTTGCTTGCATATAAGACACTAAGAGGCACACACAGCATGACCTGAAGGACTACAACATGAAAGAAGACATAAACTCGGCCTCTTGCATCTCGTTCTAAAACTCTATTATAGCTGCTTCTCTACGAAATGCTGTGAAAAATGTGTCATCCTCTTTCTCCCGCTTCCTTTCTTCTCTCGTTAACTTTGTTTTTTAACCTCCCCTTCATCCTCTCCTCCTGCTCTCCCTATCTCCTAATTTATCCTCTTCTCTGCTTTCTATACACGGCCCTCCTTCCCTCATTTTTCTCATCCTCCCTTCTTCACATCAGCGCTCTGCTCTCTTCTTCCCTGCATCCCTCTGCCCTGATCTCTCTCATTCCCATCACCCCACCGCTGCACTTTTCTTCTTCTTCTCCTCCAAAGGCTTGTGGTCTTGGTTAATAATTGATTCTGGCTGTCACAGTGTGCTGACAAAGACAACAGCAGGGCCATTAAAAGTTCCTCGCCTGTTCTTTCTTCCTGTTTTTTTTTTCTTCCCTCCTTCACTTTACAGACACACACGAACACACACACACACACACACACACACACACACACACACACTGTATGTTGTCTCCCTCTCTGTTTTCTCACTTCAGACTCCCTCCCATCTTCCTTCTCCACCTCCCATCCTTCTGTCCGGGCCATGCTCTTATTCTCCTTTTCTTCTTTACCTCTCTTGCTCCTTTTCCCATCCCTCCGTTGCTCGTCCTCCCTGCCTCTTATTATATCCTTTGTTGTCTTGACTCATTTACGTTTCATCTAAGTTACACTTGAGTAGCATTACAAGCAGATGATACTGAAGGAGCACAGTTAGACTGCTGTAACACAGCCTAAAACTATTTTCACCCAGTCCAGGCTGCAACGCCGGTCAACACAACAGAACAGGTTGTGTAGTGAAAGACTAAGTACACCCTGAAATTAAAGGTCCAGTGTGTATTATTTAAGGGGAACTTTTGACAGAAATAAATAAAATATTCAAAACTATGTTTTCATGAAAATTAGAATAGTTATGTTTATGTTACCTTAAAATGATCCTTTTATATCTATAGAGGGAGCGGGTCCTCTTCCATGGAGTCCACCATATTGAACACTTTCTACAGCAGCCCAGAAGGGACAAACCAAATACTGGCTTTAGGACCTTTCTCGTTGTTTTTCACAAATTTGACATCCACTGTAGTTTCTCCTCATCGTCAGTGCTTAATCCGAGAGGGCGAGGTGAGGGGTATTCAGTCGACCCTTCACCACTAGATGCTGCTAAATTCTACACACAAGACCTTTAGGCTATAACTCTGCTGCCCTGCATATTTAGTGCATCAGAAGTGTGTGAGAGAGGCAATTGTTAGTCAGGGTTAACAGCCATGAGAAGCTCCTGTCACTCTGTCTGTCTGCCTGAAAGACAATGAGTCTGGTGGACTCACCTGAACAGTCACTCGAAGCACCACTCTGTTGATACCTGTGTCTAGTTTTAGAGATTCTCTGGATGTGGGATGCTTTGCAACCATTTAACTACCAAGGCACTGCATTGTTATACAACTTAAACTTATATTTTGTCTTTACCTGACATAAGTTAGCTGAAGTAAGTATCATTTATGTTCAAATAAGGATAACCGCTTGTCATATATCAAATTCAGCATGTTCATAACAATAAAAAATAGAATAAAACAACTTTGTAACTGTGAGAAGTTGTTCCCTTTTTATTCAAAAGCAGCAAAAAAGTCAAGAAAGCATTTTCCACTATATGAATCTGCAAGATGGTGACAGAGTCGCATCCCACAAGCCGGATGTAGCATTTCTATTATATACTCCTTAGTGTATATATACACACACACACATGAAAATGCACATATACTGCATATACACTGGATTACACACTTATCTGTTTCTCTTACTCAGACACACAGACTGCCATTCACACACACACACACACTCCCTCCACAGTTCAGGGAGAGGCGTAACAGCACTAATCTGTCACGCTCTGTCTCTCCCATTCATTACCGGCACTATAATCCAGCACACCTCCGATGTGATCAGCCTCCAATTAGAAATCCATCAAGCCCAAGGTGCGTTTAATTGCCTTGTCGGAGCCGTACTTCCCAAGTCGCCACCTTTCTCCCTCCGAACTCTTTGCTTCACCTCACTCTAAGGTGTTCTCCTCCCAAGCAGCAGGATGTAATT
Source organism: Larimichthys crocea (assembly GCF_000972845.2). NCBI lineage: Eukaryota > Metazoa > Chordata > Actinopteri > Sciaenidae > Larimichthys > Larimichthys crocea. Next base: position 16,924,296 of record NC_040034.1, on the reverse strand, counting down.
TCACATTGACAGTGCCACGCTATCGCTGACAATGGTGTTTATCCATCAAATGTTTGTACTAACAGATTCAATACAGAGTTCCTCGCAAATGAACTCATTGATTGAGGTAGTGTTGCGAAGTAGTATCATTTACGGTTTGGCAGTCAGTGAGTATGTTTTTAAGGCGCTACACGTAACATCTGAGTTCACTTAAAAAAGAAAGTATTTTAAGCTATGACCTAATTCAGTTGAATGACATTGTTTTCACATTCTGTTGCAGTATTTAGTACAGAACCCAGAGATAATCACCAGTTTTGATTATCTTATGTTCCTCTAAATGTGGACAGCTTCTTTTAAACCAGTCTGCTGTCTGTCTCAGATGAGAGAAGAAACGTGAGAGAATAAAAGCATAGCAGTAGGATGAGCTAAACTAATGTCAAGTTAACACTAATTAAGAATTTGTGGACATAAAATTAACTTAAGTTATGAATTAACTCTCATCTGCAGCAATTCACATGCTGTAAAGCATGTTTATTTTGTGCAGTAAAGCAATAGGTTGCTTCCTAAGTGTTGTGAAATGCAAGTTATGGGCCATTACTATTCAAATAACAAAATTTAGTGGTGGCTTTCATATAAAATACCATATTAATACCATCTAGCTAGTAAACGGTATGGTGTAGATTAACTGTAAAGTATTGCAAACTTGTCCAACCTGCTATTGGAGCGAAGTGGAAACCTAAAATGAACACATATTAAGAAGAGCCAAGTTTCCATTATTTATGTTTTCTTCAAATTACAATAAAGAATGATGATGAGTGTTCATGTTGGGGAGTTTGCAAACATAAATGTTTTTTTTTTTTGTTTTTCTTGTATTTCCAATTGTGTGTGTGTGTGTGTGTGGGTGTGTTTTGTGAACATCCATTCAATAACCTATGACCTTTCAACTGTTGAATTGAAAGGAAAGTAATACAATGTAAAAAAAAATCCTATTCTACTCCTACTCCATTAATGTATTAACAGCTGGATGAAGACACTCCTCACTTTTGAAGCTGTTAAAATGTCTTCTCTTTAAATATAAAGGTGCATTACTGCTGAGAGAAGCTGTTTTTTGCAGTAGCGTAAAATATGAAAATGAGTCTATGACAAATTACACCTAAATTTCTATCAACTTCAATGTAATCCATAACTTCTTCTCTGTTCACACTGAGCTGAAAGGAAAAGACACTCCTGGTGTCATGGTTATATCTGCTTTTTGTCTTAATGCAGCTTTGCAAAAACTGCAAAATTGGTGAAATGAGTTCAGCTTCACCAAAAATCTTTCTGCAACACAAACCTTTTACCTTTAAATAAAGCACAACCTCAGCGTCATTCCCTGATAGTATGAATACTATGGAACTGATCTCTGTTTATTTATCTTGTGTATATTTATCTTGTGTTACATTTTAGTGAAGTGTGAGTTTCACATTACCTCAGAGATATCTGTTAGTGGAGGTGTATTTTTTAAATATTCGTACCTGATGTTAAATACACACTTCACTATATTTTGCGGCATAAATTGCGAGTCGGACTCAGATTTAGAAGCTGGCACATGGAGTAAACAAAAGAGAACACATACACAGGTAGATTATCAGAGTTTAGTCCATGAATCCACCTGGATAGTCTCTGCTTCAGAGACATTTCAGGCTGTCTGTGGAGGTTTGACCGATCTGAGTGTCTGATTGGCAACCGGAGCATGCCGTGGGACTCTGTTTTCCCAGAAAGTTGAATCTGGCTCAACTTCTCTCCCGGACGACGACGTCGTTTTTTGTTGCAACGTCTGCGTTGCAGGCTGCTGGTGCGGAACCACACGACCTCCACTGAAAAGAATTGAAAAACACTGCCGGCGTCCAGCTTCCCTGTCCCTGCCTAAATGCCCACTAAGACTGATTGTCATCGTACCTGTCCACATTCACACTTGTTAACAGCAAACCATGTCAGGTAGCCCAAAGTGCACATTGCCTTGAGCAGATTTCTGATACCAATTATGACTGTAGACAGTTTAATCGATACTTCAAAACATGAACAAGTCTCTCCAAAGCTAGAAACCCCTTAATCTGCTCTATCGTCAAACAAACAACACTTTTTTTTCTTTCTGCGCCATTGACAATGAACAGGAGTGAGCTGAATTTATAGACTCATAAAATGTTTGCTTGAGATTTTACACCCAAAGGAGGTTTAGATCATAGGAGTGCTAACAGTTATGGTCCACAAAATGTGCCCATATCCCTGGAAAATAACTCAAGTACAGTATCCACAAAGTTGTAGCTGCAGAAAGAATTGCATAATTATATAACCAAGCCTCAGTTCTCTTTGTTTTATGTTTACTTTTCCTACTTTCTAAAAAAGATCAGATCTTCGACACCACTACAGATGATGCTGGCATACCTGATTACAAGCTGCAAGAACAGAATACCGACACGGTATACAAAGCACAAACAGCAGTTCACAACAGTGCAAGAGTTCTTCTTCCTGAAGTGCCTGTGAAATTACCATTGTTTATTCAAATGCAATGGCATTAAAGAAGCACATATATACAAACACATAAAAGACTGTGGCTTACATAGGCAGCCTCGCATGCACACACAGGTGGATTGGGCAAACATTTACATTTTAATTAACTGTATGTGTATAAACAACAACAAAACAAAAATGACATACTGTATATACAAATTATAGCAAGCATACATTCATATACAAACAAGGAATGTTTTTTTTATTTGGCAAAACTGTCTTAAACAAATGAATTCCAGCACAGGACCTGGATCAGTGTGCATCAGTAAAAAGCCCACAGCCTATACTTTTTTATATTTTAGCATGCCACATATGTTGGATACACAGGATCAAGCATATGTTGTGTGGTTATTTTAGGGGCAGCACTTAATCTTGTGTCGAGAGACACAGCATTCTCTCTTTGGGACACAGAGCAGCTGTATGTTTGTGTTTAGGATCATTACTGTGGTAAAACGATTAGAGGATATGACTGTCTGACTCCACAGACATAACAGATAGGTGAATAATGTTGAAGCCTCTACAGAGTCAGATTACAAAAACGAACTAAAGTTTCATGACTTATAGCTTAGACCACTAACAGGTAAATATGTTTCTTTGTTTTTAGATTATCAACCAATTGGTAAACACCTCATACTGTAGATGCATCGAGTATGATCATTTATGAGCAGAGAGTATTTGTGTTACGAAAATACTCATTAGTATATGGTTTATAATCACAGTTATAAATGTTTTACTCTTCTCTACTAATGGTTAGTGAGTGTGTTAGTAGATGTTTTATAAAAATTTACAAATTCCATTTCCAGTGGATGACCTATAAACAGTTATTAATGCAGGAATTCATGAATTCAGGCAGTTACAAAGCACCTACTACTCGCTAAGTATTTTGTGTGAGCTCATCTAAAGTGGGCACTATCTATGCCTTCTAAAACATTTGCTCATCTAAAGTGGGCACTATCTATGCCTTCTAAAACATTTAGGAATGAGATTTGAAGGCTGGCATTGCCTCAAGACTCACAAAAGTTTAAGTTATCTTAACAGACCAAGGAGAGACACAACACAAAGGGATAAAGAACATATTGCATTGATATTTATTGCAACTTCCCAACATATTGTAACTGTACAACTGTTCTGTTGATGTAAAAAGATGAACAAGGCTGTATAAAAACTTGCCAACACTAAGTGGATCACAAAAGTTTAAGTGCGACAAGTACTGTACAATCATTGTTTGAAAAAAATGCGTGAAATACACGGCTGTTCTATATTTGGCCGATGCCGCGAGCAGCCCATGTCAATTTATTAACACAGAGCACCTGGCGGAAGCCAGACACAGAAAAAGAATCCAGTGGATTTTCAAAATAAAATACCGGTCGTAAAAACAGACAAAAGAGAAACTAATTAACTACGTAGCATATTTACACGCGTAGAAGCATATTTACACATGCAGAAGCATATAAACCAAGAATAATAATAAATACGAATAAAAAATACTACAGAAAAGTTATTAATCACCACCTCAGAAAAAAAATAACCAAAGAAATAAATAACATCTTGAGTGTACTACCTGACAGCAGCGGGGATAATTACCTTAAAGGACAACACCCACTTATTGTAATTCAATCCTCTTGGGAGTTTTGTATCTGGTGTGGAAGCTGAGTCATCTCTTACCACTGCCTTCTGAGTCCTTTTATTCTGATCTGTCACTTGAAAAAGCAACGTCTCAAATTAGCACTTAGTTTCTCTAGTTGCAATTTTTTTTTTTTTTTTTTTTGGAGATAGAGACATTATCTTTAAATTAGCGTCATGGTGATATGAAGGACCACAAGAGCAGGTGCAAAGTCTAGGTAAATCCACAGCTGGAGGTACTGGTCAGGTTCCAGTCAATCCTGTAATGGCTTCTCTAAGACGCAATAAGCTCATTAGCAGTTAAAGCCTTTGTAATCTTGACACATACTGGCTTTTAACCAGCATACTGCAGGCTTAGGAAATCATACACATCTTTCTGGTGGACTTGAAAGTGCACAAACTCAACTCCATCTAAAGCAAATGATTCTAGCTGGACAATAAAACTAAGCTGGTTATCTTAAGGGAATTTCATCTTAGCAAGATGTGTTTTTAAAGCCTTTGAATGAGTGTATGGAAAACAAAGGCTGTAATCTTCAAGGCTTTCTGTGTGTCACCTGTGGTTTAAAGTGTGCAGAAAAAGAACATTCATACTGTCATTCATTATTTCTCACTTCAGGGACAGGTTCACTATAATTAACAGAAAAAAACAAACAAACATTTGTAATGACATCTCATCAAAAGTAGAGACAGACAGCATGGATCATTAGTAATGTATTGCTTATTGATTGCATAGAGCTACAATGACTACCACTGTTTAACAATAACAGAAAATAGTGGAAGAGGTTTCTTACATCCATAAAAACATGTTGTTGTTTTTTTTATGACAGATGATCATTTCAAAATGACAAAGTGATTGTAGAATCTTTTCATACAAATATATATATCAGCATTTCCCTTTGAAGTACTAAACCGTTGGTGTGCCTTAGGTACATACAAACACTGCTACAAACCAGGAGAGCTCACTCTTTGTAGTGGTAGCAGGACATCTAATGTCCATCAATGGTAAAAGTGCATAAATCCGTCAGTTCTCATTTTGTAATTATCAGCTGTAAATTTTCTTCAGTTTCAAACTAATGCAGGTGGTTGTAGTCCATGTAAACAATGATAGTTGTAGTTTTAGCTGATAGTTTTAAATGTAGGTTTCATACTTCAACTTGGAACTTTAAACTTGTCAGCCAGCCTTGTCAGTAGTTTTCCCTTCTTGTCTTTTTTTGTTTGTTTGTTTAATCATATACATTTCAGAACAAGTTTATTTTTTATGGCCTTCTTACCTCCAGTTTTAAAGCAATATGGTCCAATGAGCTTTTCTGATCTTTGATTTCCTTTTTAAAAAATAAAAAATAAACAAATAAAATCACTTATTTCTTGTAGATAGATACTTTATTGACCACTCCCATGTTTTCCATGCATTCTACCCAAAATACAACCACACACAAAGGGCTCCTAGGCATGCAAATGTGGAGAGATAGTGGAGAGTGTGATGGGCAGCCACACAGAGCAGCACCCTGGGAGCAGTTTAGAGGTTTGGTACCTTGCTCAAGGGCACCTCAACAGAGCCCAGGAGATAAACTGGCACCCCTCCAGCTACCAGTCCACCCTCCATACTTTGATGCTGGACTTGAACCAGCCACCCTTCAGTTGCCAAGCCAAATCCCTATGGACTGAGCTACTGCTGCCCTCTATGTTCTGTTCCTTCTATTCATTACAATTACATTAATTTTCACTCATTTCACACTTTTCCTCCTTATTTGGTGGAGTTCTGTGTACAAACTCACCGACTGGGGCTGAGGCCTCTCTGTGGTTGAGCTGGAATCCGTGTGGAGTTTGCATGTTCATTCGGTATATGCGTGAGTTTTCTCTGGTTTCCTTCCACAGTCCAAAGACATGCAGTTTTATCTGTTAATTAGTGAGTCCACATAGTTGGATTCGTAGTGAATGTCTCCTTTTTCCTCACACAAGAAAACTGGAAACTTTGATTTTAAATTTTCACAAAAAACAAGAAGGTTCTAGACCTCCCATTCTTTCTAATAACAGAAAGGGTTGTCAGCATCAAATAATTATGGGTGCACATGCCAGAGATTAAGAACTAGGAAGAAAAGAGAAAAATTGGGTGTCAGTCAAATTTCCAGAGAGAATTCTCCAAGAAAAGTCGACAGACAATAGAAACCGACAAAGTGAACTCAAGAGAAAAGGAAGGTAAGTGAAGGGGGTCAGTCATAGGGATGAATGAGTGAGAGGCATTCAGAGGGGTGAGAGAAAAAGAATCAACTGGAGAGAAAGTGAGAGTGAGCAGACAACAGACAGGTGTAGGAGAGAGAAATTATACATCTGCATCATAGACGAGCAGATCTGTTGGAGATGGATCCCTCATTTCTGGGTCCTGACATCCCACTGGTTCTCTGTAGGATGCCAAAAGCTATTCTAGGCAGTGCTGGAAGTAACTGAGATGGATACACTAGGCTTTGAATAATGGATGCAAATGGATGAAAACAGGTTGTGTTGCAAACTAACCTTGTGAATTTCATAGCTGATAGTGGTCATTTATTTGGGTATAGTGGCAAAAAGTTAAATCAGTGCTCAGCTTAATTATAGAAAGCAGGATATGTGGAACTTCAAGTGTAATTAAGCCCCCAAATTGTGTTGTGTTGTCAGTGTGTTAACATCAAGATTATTAGCTAAGAGAGCAACTCAGAGAGAGAGGCATCTCGGGTGCATGTGTCTGGCTTAGAATGTTGGTATCTCCATGTAGCAGGCCACAGTCTGTAAAGTGAGGTAATACTGGTTTTATAGGTTTTATTTGGTTGGTGACAAAAGCTGTGACCATATATGTCACCTGCAACAGATCAACCAATAGCAAAATTCAATTGCAATAGCCAGTCTCAACCAGTAGAGGGAGATCACTCTGCATACGTATAGCACAATATGTAGAATTGAAATACTTAACACTAAACTGTCAAGATTTGGGCCATCGAAACCACTACATACCCATAGTGGTTTTCATCTGAAAAAGGTGTTTGAGTTTAGTTAGACTTTAAGTGACTGAACATGGTATTAGTGTTGGTTGCAAATGTGGGGGTTTCCACATCTTTGAATCATGTTCCTTTTCATTTACAAGATACCATGTAGAAAGAAAAATGACTGAGGTGAAAACACCTCTGACAATGAGAGAGGTCAGAGGAGAATTTACAAACTTGCTCAGACGAGCTAAAGGAAGGACGTGGGAGCACAAATAACAGATGTTGAGTTATAGCAGCAGAAGAGCAGGTTATGACTTTTAAACCAAAGGTGTGCCATGCTACCATCAAAATCAGTAGAACATATCCTCTGGGGGTCATAAATGTCTTCACAAATTTTCATGGAAATCCGGAGCATCATGGCTACAGTCTACCCTTTTTCAAAACAACACACAGCTGACACTGACTTCAGGTCATTCCAATGGTCTATTTTCAAGATCTCAGCCATTTGAGAGTATAAACCAGAGGATCACAGCACACATGCATCACAGAAACACCTGACTACATGATACTATCAAGACACTATAGACCAGAATCCCAGAGGATTTCAAGCAGCCTGTTGAATCCATGCTTTGAGGAATTCTGACAGTTGAGTTGCTTCTCCCAAGACTTTTGCTTATGTTTACCTATGTGCTATGGCTTTATGGAGTTTTCTGTTACTTTCTCATACTATTACTATACTATATACTATATACTATACTATTAGCTGTGAGTCCCCCCCACCCCAAAGTTGTGGGGGTACACAAATACACTTGACTGGACAATCTCAAAACAAACAAAAACATCCACAAATTCCATCGGAGCCCACATCTTAGCTTTCTGGTTGCCTAAAGACAATTATGGCTGTGCTTGTTTTTCCATTTTATTATTTAACAGCATGGTTTGATTGATCTCTGCATGCATATCATCAATGGCTAATTCAGCTAAATGACATTAATTTAAGTTTGTGTGAGCTGCTGTGAGGAAATTACCTTCCATCAGCCAAAGACTATAAGATACTGTATGAGAAAGACATAGGAGTCTATTGGCGACAATAAAACAAACAATTACATATTTGTTGAGCATGTCAGCATGCTAACATTTGCTTGCAGCTGAGAATGTCTTTGTATTTGTATTATTATTGGTCAAACACCAACATACTGAACAAATTAAAAATCTGACGATGATAGTACTAGATGAAAAGTTAAGGCATCTCTGAATGTCTGTATTGTCATGCTCAGATTTCATTTGTCATATATCGACATCCAAGCGGCACTTCAGATCCTGCTCAGTCAACACATTCAAGCTGTCGGAGGCCTTCATATGCCAAACCTTGTAGCCTTCACTCGCACTGCTTTTCTATGCATTTGTTTTTTTCTTCTCAGTGTCTTCTGTTTGCATTGTTTGTCTGGCATTTGCTTTTTACTTCTTCATTCTGTGATCTACAGAGAGGAAAAAAAAGTGGAAGACTGTCTGGGGTGACTTATATCATCTTTACACAGGGCACTTTCAATTTTAAACAGGAAAGATGAGGCATTAGCAAGAACTCAATAAGTTGCTGCAACTAGCTCTGTGTAAATTTGAATCTGATACTCAGATTCGCAATGTGACAAACGCCTTATATCACAATAAAGATGTTCTAAAATGTGTCTTTGTATTTGCACCAATTACCATGACTTGAATGTTCTTTGCTTCCTGCTTATATGTGTGCTGAATTGACGGAACATTCGCAGAGCACAATTTAGAATACAGAAAATAATACAACGAACAATGACAGTATGTAGCAGATAGAGAATATGACAAACACGTTGTCATTTTACAAAGAAACAGCTGCATGATTTCTCCCCTGTACTGTTTGTACTGGACCAGCTCTGCCATTACTTGTTTGGCTTGCATGTCTCTGGAACAGCAGTTGCAATGTTTTATACAACTCAGTAATTACACTAAATAACCCTCAGGTCATTAACATTGATATATTACATCTATTACCAGCTCTTGTGCTTGGCGATAGCAATAGTTTTATTATCCATGCTGAGCTGTTAGTCTGCACTCAAAAGAAAAAAAACAAAAAATGGCCAAAATGCTGTACTTGTGCACTTCAATTACGTAGAAAATTTTCATCCATTTGAATTACAAAATTTTAATATAAATTACATAATAAACTTAATGTGCTTCCACTACTAGATCTGATGTGTTTTCAAAGTGTTCCTTTATTTTTTTTTGAGCAGTGTATAATGAAAATAAATTCATGTTTTTGGGCAATTTGCTCTCAAAATAAACATTTCTTTGCTTGCCATTTCCATTCTGATCTCAGTTTCCATGGAGATACACAGGGTCTGACTAATACCTGGAATCAGTCACAGCAGTAGACTCCTATATGCAGTGGAACAGTTCACTACTCCAGCAAGTAGCCCAAGCCTTAGTAACGACCTAGCAATGGAGACGATTTCTAGTCCTGTCAAAGCTTATGGAGATCGTTGAGTTCCCAAACGTTCAGTTCACTTCAGTCTTGTAGTGACAAAGATATCTGCTGAAAAATATATATTCCCGTGGACAGATTTAGCTCCTAAGTCCGTGAACTTCACATTTATTTTTAAGCCAGCGCCATATCAGCGACTCACCGGCACAGCTGATGGAGGATGTGATCCAAACATTTCCCTGTAACTCCACAGCGTTGTAAAGTCCAAAAGTCAAAATGTGTTGAACAAAGATCGTTGTAACAATAAAATGAAAATAAAATAAGCAACATGTTTTTATCTAACTAAATACTCAGTTTTAGTCCATATTAGTCCACCTTTAGTTTTTAAAAACAACATTAACTCTGTGGTCACTAACTTGATGAGGTGCACACCTGTATTAAAGTGGCAGTAAAGAAAGCTGAAATTGTAAATTCAGATGTATTACTTTATTCAAGTTGACTTCCAGTGTATTTATTCCTTTTTGTGTACATGATAGATATTTTCAGCATGTGACAATGTGGAGATGGCAGAGTAATATTTTTAGTGATGACTCAGGTGCTGATTTGAGTATATTCTAAATGTTTAGTTAACTGATCAGATTGCTCGGTCAGACCTACTTGTTGTATAATTGGTGTTTCACAGTGTCATTGATACCTATGTGTGCTATGATGTTCCTCGCAGTAGGAACCTGAACCTTTGGGATTCTTGCTGTCATGTCACGTACTGTATCTTAGGAAACATATTATATTTTAGTGTTCCTGATGCACTATATACCCACAACTTTCCTACTTAGCACAGGGGTTGATTCTGGGGGCTGTTCCTGGAGGGTAGTGTCGGTGTACCAATTGCAAGTCTCAGGGTGTTGGCATACCACTAGCACCAAAAGTTTTCCAGAGAGGACTACTACTTGCACATTTACTACCTGACACGCAGCCTGTCTGTTTTTGCCTCTAGGTGCTCATTAGCCATCTGTGGTAAAGTGGTTCTCTCACTGCCCATTCACTTTTGACCAGTGTAGTTTTGTTTCAAGCACTGCGATTTTTTTTTGGTTGAAGTTTGTGGAAAGCTTTGGGTATGTCCCAGGTTTCCAGTCAGTGTGGATCAGCCAAAAGGCTTGCACTGTTTGGAGGCCTCTCTATAGCACAGTACTGAAGAAGTAATAAAAGAGTTGGAAAATACAGTTATAAGCTACAGTTTCTTTCATAAAGTCCCAGAGTTTTATAAGTAACCAACCACTCTCCATAATTTAGCAGAAAAAAATAAAGATGTTAGCAAATGGATGTAAACAGACTGGAGAGCAAGCAGCTAAGCTCCCACATTGTAAGAAAACAGGAAGCAATCTACCCTGCAAAGAGTTTAGCCATGGATTATATCAGGAGACAGCTCGTGTAAATCTTCTCATCCTTCAGTTTACAAAAACAGACTTACCTACAAATTAGCTTAGGATGTTAACTTTCCATTTTCTGAAAGGATTTTGAAACCTAAAGGTCTACATGTAATATTCATGGATTATAGGGGGTACACATCTGGGATAATGCTCCACATATCTTCACTTTAGATAAAATGCTCAGAAAGAAAGCATCTATGTGACACTGATAACATTTTCTAACTGGTGTAATGTCACAAACATGAAATTATAGTTAAATTAATATATTCCTCATTTTGCTGCAGAGTCATGTATCATTGAAACTTTCCAAACTCTAATTAGAAGAACCACCACTTTTTTAAACTGGTAACATCAAGGCTAAAAAATGTGTTTTACAAGAAGAACACATTATTCCAAATAAAACGTTGAATTCATAAGCAATAAATATGACTTATATGAGTTATTCAATTCATTACACATGAATGCAGGCTTACTTCTAATGGTGTGACCATAATGGTATGGGAATAATTGGTGTATATTATTACATATTGAAACCATCTGAGTGTGATTTTAAGACAGATTTACCCTCACAACACCTTTCGTGACTAATTATTGTCAGGCTGATCGCATGTGCAGTGGTACAGAACACCACAAGCACTAAATTGCGTAGAGGAATGGGAAACAGCCACTGATTTTGTCACATGATGACGAGTTGATCAAGGAGCTGATTTGCTTAAATGGTGGCCCATTTCTCTAAGCCTGCATTTGGAAGTTTCCTCTCTGTGTCGCTTCACAGTTGGGTTGAGTGAAGCGGAACAGAAGCTAATTGAGTTGTAGTTGTGTTGTAGCTCTTGGTGTGGAGATGAGCTGTATAGGACCCCTGTGGCTTCGCACACACCCACACGACACATGCACCGGCATACACAGAGACACAGACAATTACACACACTTAGAAGTTCATGGGGTTTTGATTGTCTGATGCGTGTGTGTCAAAGAAGTTTTTTCTTGCTGCAGGATCCCAGTATGCCAACACCTGCTTCTATAGCTATATATGCATCCGCACAGCTGTTCTCATTAGCAATGTATGTAGACATGCTGGAAATACATGTACACATGCTGAAAATACACACACAATGTACAGACACATTCACATTGTTTCTCTCAGCTAGTAATGTCAAATGACAATTAGCCGCCGAAGGATTAATTAGTTCTATATCTTCAAACATAATACCACCTGTTCTTCAGAACACAACTCAACTAACTTAGTGTCTGATCAGTGTGTGTGTGATTTCAGCATGATAGCTGGAATGGCATAAACTGTTAGTGTTTTATGTAGGACTACACATACCATACTGTATCTGAGAGCTGAGAAGAGAGATGATCAATACCACTCTCATGTCTCTGTGTTAAGTGCATAGTTGGAGCCGGGTGCCAATTAACCTAACTTAGCATGATGTCTAGAGGAATGCGGAAACAGCTAGACTGGCTCTGTCCAAAGAAACAACGCTTCTGCCTAACAACGCCTCTAAGTCTCAACTGCTAATTAACCACAAATTATTGCTTTAAGTTTTAATTAGAAAAAAAAGAAGAATTTGTTAATTAGAAGTTGTGACTTAAAAGTGTCGTTAGGCATATTTTTGGAATTTTGAGGAAGTCAGGCTAGTTGTCCACCTGCTTCCAGTCTCTATGCTAAGCTGTATCCTGGAGGTTGAACTAACTAACTAACTGACCAACCTTTTCACACCGCCGTGCCGTAAAACTTGTCCACCGTCATCAGTCAAGACAAACATGACTAGGCCTGTTAGAAATGTTTAAAATCCCATTTCCAACATTTCACATTTCCTGTTTGGAAATATGGAGATGATTTAAAAAGTGAGTCTCATATTTTAATCCCAAAATGTTACAGACAGAAGCTTTTTCATTATGCGTATAGCATTTTTTTTTAAAAACAAGCTTGCACTTGTCAAGCATGCTGCGACTGAAGATTCTTGGATGACTGACATTAGAATTGGTATTAAATTTGTTATGACAAAACAGTCAATACCATTACTATTGGTCAGACCAACTCTTTCTGTGGAAAGATGCCTACAGCTTTATGAACTAGCACACACAACCTATTCTGTTTTAGCTAACTAGACCTGGGAGGACATTAGGCACCATTTACCTTGCAGAGAATGAAATGGTTTTAATTACATTTTAAAATCAGTCTTCAAACACAGAGGCAGACAAACACACACACACACACACACACCCTCCCAGTGCTCCACATTCAAATGCATCGGACTAGGTTTAATTTGACTTAAGGGCCTGAGGGAATAATTTAGAATCAGGTTATTCAGCACACATTGACTTGCAGGTGCTCGAAATAATGAAGCTGATAATCTAAAACAAAATTCTTCCCTCTGCCAAGTGCTTATGGAAGGTTGTGCATGTGTGAGTGTGTTTATGTTGATAGGGTTTCTGATGGAGAAGGGAAAACTAGAATATTTCATCCCTCAGATGTTCATTCATAAACAGCATAACAAGGGCTCACACGTTAAGATACAGGCATTTGGGTAAACCTGACGTCTATGAGTATCTTGTAAACATCTTACCATGTCCTCAGGGCAAAACAAACGCAGAAGAGGGGCTCTGCATACCTGACGACAATATTAAAAAACACACACAAGCCGAGTGTATTACCATTACAGGGCTATCTGTTATTCTATGTGCTCCATAGAGAGACCTAAATGTTCCCACTGCAGTATAAATACGCTTTCATAAGCATTAATTGCTAAGCAGCAATGTTTATACTTCAGGAGGACAGGAAACCCATGTAGTCCACCTGCTCATTGCTATGCTGATAGTATATAGAGTGAAGGCTCATGGGAGAGTGAGACCTCCACCAAACATATCATTTGGCAGATGCTTTTAGCTAGTGTGCCTTATAATAATTCTAATATATAGTTTTAAATGTCTGTAGTGCAAGATGGTTCATTGGGCCATTAGTGAATTCTTTATGGTGCTGTGAAAAACATTTTAGGAAGCTATTCTACAGTACTTAGTGTGTGCCACTAGTGCCACACTCACTGCTGTATAGTGCTGTAAGACACACTTAAGCAATGTGACACCAATTATTTGATCTGAAAAGAGCACTAATGCCATTGATGTCGTCATTCTTTTGGAAAAGATGAGTAAATCAATACCACTCTAACAATACTGTATGTGAGTTCAGAGCCCAGAGCTGGGTCCACTAGGTGATTAACCTACCTTAGCGTAAAGACAAAGAGCAGAATTAATTATATGTTGTAACATTTTCACATAATTTGCTTTATCTGGAGACACTGGAATAAACATTCTAGGCAAATGGATACACTGTTGAAGACAGCCAAACTAGCTGTTTTCCCCTACTTCCAGTTTACTTGCTAGGCAATGTTTATCATCTTTTGGATCTGTACTTAACAGCACACATAAGAGCAGTATTGATCTCCATATCTGAATCTCAGAAAAAAACATGTCTCAGTAATATTCCTTTAAGAGGGTTAAGAGGGAAAATTTCCTTTTCCTGCACACATTAATGTCACAAAAGCTTTCCAAGACTTTTAAATTATTATTGGAGCTGATATTTTCAAATGTGGTAATATAATGAATCCTTTTCAAGTTTTGGTTTGGCTTAGAAAAAGTAATTCCTTCTGTAATCATTATGTTAAACAAATATTTTGTGAAATTCAGACTGCGGCTATGATGAAATCGCACCAAGAACCATTGACAGGTTTGCTCCATCTATCATGGTGCTGAGAGTATGCATGACTTTCATGGCAAACTTGTTGTTTGTTGAGTACTTTGTGTGTGTGTGTATATATATATATATATATATATATAAGATGGTAAACAACATCTGTCTTTATTTTACCTGCTAAACATTGTTATATACAGTAGCATGTTAATAATAACATTTAGCTCAAAGCTCCGCTGTTATTCAGTACCTACAGAGAGCCGCTAGCATGCCTATAGATTCCTCCTGGGAAGACGAAATGTATCATTTCCTGTATGCCAGAAGAGCTTTTCCAAGAAACATCCAACAGACACCAGGTGTTCATCGGCATGCCAGCAGGCTAAACCGAGAAACGTTAAAGTCACTAGTTTCATTCTCTGTTTTTTCACCTCCAGGTTTATTCTCCGCCATTTTCATGCTTCTCTTTCTGCTTCTCCTTTTTATTTTTTTTATTACTCTCATGCTTTCTTTCACTTCCAATCTGCTTGAAGTTGCAGACACATTAAGCCTGCAGAGTTATATAAGCGTGGATAATCTAGAACAACAGTGTTTTTTTTTTGTTTTTTTGGTTTTTTTTCTGCATGCAGACACCTGCAGCTTCTGATCTGCACACACATGCATACATATGTACCCTGGAGCTAATACACACAATTATCTAGAGACAATGGAAACAAAGTCTTGAGCAGATTCCTAAGCAGCTTTACTGGACAGAGACCATCATCTTTCTCTATACATTCCTCCTCTCCTCTCTACTGCACTGGATCTTCCTTCAGAGGCAGTTGGCTTTGGGTTGAAGTGAGTCAAAGAGAAAGAGAGATGGGAGAGAAAGGAAGAGAGGGATAGGGGGAGACCTGAGAAAATGATAAGAAGAGAAAAAGACATTATTTAAATTACAGAGTGAAGCTGGCTCACCCTGTCTCTCTCTCTTTCTCTCTTTATGCAGTCTGTTGCAGCATCTTGCAGTGGAGTCTATTATGATTCATTAATTTGAGCTGTTTGGCACACCGATGCTAATTGCAGCTCTGAATTCATTTACTTTTAGTTGGCACATTTTTCTGCTCCTGTTTTGCCTCATCAAATCATATCACATCACGACACTAAATTAGGCCAAAAAAGAATTCCTTACTTCTAAACTGAGTACGCATTTATTAATTTTCCTTCCAAACTTCTTCCTACTCAGTGTCACAAGGGGGCATGGGCTTGGCAGTTATACTCCACAGAAACGTTGCCAGTACAGTTTTTTAATCATAAGGCAGTGCAACCTTAAACCATTTTGGTTTTTATTTGTGAACATAAACATAAAGATGATTTATGCAATCAACATTCATTCACATGCATTGTGACCTGGTGTGACCGTGATCAAAAAGCACTTTAATAAAAGGCAGTGAAGATAAGTATAAAATCTTGGCAGGGATATTTTCCTTGTTTGTGTTTGGTTTGTCTAAAGCAGGTCAGACAACTGCAGAAGTTCCCATTGATATTCCACCACCACCTCCCCTTTCCCCTATTTTCCTCTCAAAATATCCTGCACCATCCAATTTCTGTAAATATTGCAATCATCATGAATAGCTGAATAAAATTCGATCAAAGTTAATCACAACTGCATGCTTTCTGAATAAAATTCGATCAAAGTTAATCACAACTGCATGCTTTCTGTATTAACATCAAGTTTTCAGTGCTGTTTCCATGGTTGTCATCAACTGCTATCAATCTCGGACAACCGTCTGGTCTATGACAGGTCCTGCTTATTTGATTGGAATGAATGAATATAACCATCTGCCAGTCAGCTGGCAGCAATTCTGAATGGCTGGTACTGTACATATGCTTTCTAGCAACAAAGAAGTGCTTCAAGTCTGTAGTTTTATCTCTGAATCTCCTGTCAACACCACCAGTTGTAATCTATAGCAATGTGTAGATTGACATCTATTGCTTGTGATCGTGATATCATTTGTTTATTCATTCATTTAGTGTATTTAGCATAAAGTGCCCATGTCTGTGTTGTGGGTACCCATAGAACCCGTTGTCATTCAGATCTAGAGTTTAGGGGTCAGGGAACCCCTTTGAAAATAACAATGTAATTTTGTCATTTAGTGTTATTTAGCCCTGTTCCTACCAAGTATCTTCCCTCTAGCTTTAGCCTGCTACAGCCTCTGAAAGACATTAAAGTTAGTTGTGGACACTTACATTCACCAAAAAGCTGCAAAACTTGCAGCGACAAGAAGGAAATGTAGAATAGGCTTGGAAATTTTTTTTTATGCATTCTGCCAGATTTTCAGTTGTCACAAATGTTTAAATGTTTGTGCTTTTGACAACTGTCTCAGTCATAATGTATTTTTGAAAAAGAGTTTGAAAATGATTGATGACAGAATAAAACAAATTCATTTTCATTTTTGAGATAGTAGATGTTTTGAGGTCAGAAGAGGCAATAACACATCTATCTTGCCAGCTCAATCTGGATTGTTTTGCTTTTTAAAGCTACCATACTAGATGAAGAAAAATACCTGTTACAGTTCACAGTTTTACTAAAAAACAGTCCAAAATCACATGTTTTCTTGTTAGTATGTGTTGCCAGTGCAGACCATTAATTCATGGAGATCCAATATCGCTCGGCTCCCATTTCAGATATAGAGACAGTTTCAAAGAGATACAAGTATTTAGATGATGTAATTTTCAGTCGACTGAATGAAGAATCAGTGTCCCCGTCAGAGAGAAAGTAGAGTAGGCAAAGGTTTAATTATATTAGGCCTTGTGTCAGACACACAGACATACCTCATCATTGTCCTCAATAATTTGAAGTTTATTTCAGCGGTCATTAAGCATTACAAAAGTAGGACAGTCATTCACAGAGATGGGATTGCTATTTTTGCCGCACATTCTACAAAAGCTTTGCCTCCCCAGACAATATGGTCAGAAAAGGTCAGAAAAGGTGAAAGAGAACTACATATGTATGACTTTGACATCACTCCTTCGCCATGATTCGGCATGGTAAGTCTCATGGTCAATTTATTGGTTACAAAGGTTACTCATTCATCTACATTTATAAAGATGCTTCTCACTTTCTACCTCAGTTAAAAGGCTTTTTCTGTAGGAGTTGGGGAGTTGTGAGTCAGAGTTATAGCCTTAAGGTCAAAGTATGATTACATAGATTAAACATCCACAGCTTTTAGCAGCTTAATGTTACATTTGCATAACTTCAAATACATGTCGATGTGCTGGTGTACATGATTTCTCAGTTTTTCTTTTGTTTGAGGACATTTTCAAACCTGTGATTTATTTGGTCTGGTCCAAATCAGTGGATGAGTAGGTAAACTTGTTGTTTTCACAAACATTTATGTGAGAATGCTTACTCCTCTCATTTATTCCATGTCTGCAGTAAAAAAAAATTCAACACATAGGGAGGTCCTGTTTTCCCAATTATCAATAAGCCAGTGCACCTTATTGCTAATCCAGACCATGATTCATCTTCCGGCTAGCTGCTAGCAATGCTGATGTGATGTTGTTGATGCTGATTTTGCTCACCCATAATCTGCGTAGCCCAAATTACAGTGTACCTTGTAGTTTGGTCAGATCACATTACCACCACAACCAAAATGCTCCAGAATTAATTTGTGACTGATTCAGATCCACCCAAAATGAACTGTACCAATGGGGAAAATAACCAGAGCCGGAATCAGTCAGACTAAACAACGCTTATTTGAAGATAAATTAAGTCAATTTTTTTACATTATTTTTCCCTCCAGCAACTCGTTATATTAGCTACTATTAGTGGCAGCTAAATCAGCTTCTGAAGATGAGATATTGGATGTCCGTGCGTGCTATTTCTTAAATGTGTGTTTTCACGGATGCAGTTTGTTGAATAACAACTGGTTGAAAAAATATTTTTATTTCTATCTTGTTGACAAAATTAACATGGCTGAGATGCTCTTCTAACTGATTGTATAAATCCATTAAATCCATGAGGGCATGAAAGCTATGTTATCTTAGTCTCTCAAAGCTATATGCTCATCAGAGGGAGGGCAGCAGTGTTACTGAGGCAAAGCTAAGAGCTCTTTAAAATCCATGACAGTCTACATGGACGCTCTTTATTGTCCACCCCTTTGGGGGCAAACAGGGATAAACTTTGTTGTGTATGCCCTGTGTATGCCACAGCGTGCTACATGGAAAATGTGTTGAGTGGAAAGACCCTAACTGCACTCCAACATGCGTGGGTGCAACATCTACAACTTTATGTCTACAGTATAGGCAATTTGTAGTGACATCATGGTCAATTTATCGTTGCTCTTCTTTGAGGAGAACTGTAACAAAGAACAAACAGAAGGTCGCGTCACACATTTCCTTACAGCCACTTTAACGAAAGAGAGATGAAAGTTCAAGCATGTGCACTTTCTTTCTTTTTATTTTTGAATAGCGTATTCCATTCCCAGATCTAATACACAACAGCAGATAATAAAAATCTAAATAAATTGGTAGGGAGGATAAGAGAGAGACGGGACAGTGCAAAGGATATAAAGAGAGGGAGAGGATGAGGGATCAGAAAATCAGAAACAGGGAGGGCAAGCAAAGAGATTGAGTGAGTGGTTTGAAATGTGCCCCATGCAGAGTTTGTGATGGACTATTACTGCACGGAGCACAGCTTGTGTGGCAGGCAGACACCAAAAACGAATTCAAACACCAGTGCTACCAATGTGGCTTCCACACAGCATGTTCCGTCTTTATCAACACATTGAGTTTTTCCATTCAACTCACAGAGACAGACTGAAACATTATTATTTTTGATCGTGGTGACAATCCATTCTCTTTTCCATCACAATCACACTTTATGTTAATGGAAACCATAGTCAACCGCTGTCTTGTGAAGACTGTAATTTGATGACTATAGGTTGGAGGAAACAGTACAGTACAGTACTACAGTAATTACTATTTTCGAAAAATGCATTGCAATGAACCTTAAGCCAATCTGTCTTTTATGCTTGACTGAGTTGTAGGAATTCAACATATGCTCATTTTTATTGTTTTCACTCAGATTGTATCTACATTCATCTGACTAACCTGTGTAGTTAGCTAAGCAAAATCTTGCTGTATTTTTATCTATTACAAATAAGTTAATGCACACTTATAAGTCCAGTGTGTAATATTTACAGGGCTCTATTTGCATGAAATGGCAGAAAATAAATATATGCTTTAGTGTATATTCACCTGAAAATATGAATCGTCATGTATTTGTTATCTTGGAATCAGCCTTTCACATCTACAGTAGTATCTATTGTGAACGCAGAATAGAAAAAAAACCTAACAAAACAAATACAAGCACTGTATGGCATTTTATGTTTTTCACTCATTTCACAGCCAGCAATAGATGCCACAAACACCTTCCTTTAAGTATAAATGAATGAAACAAGTTGCAGGAATGGATATACCAAAGAAATATTACCAACCAAAAGTCTCAAAATATGTACATACATGTTATCGTTATTATTGTTGTTGTAACTGAAATATTATCACCTCGTGAAGTTCATACGGATAACATTTTAGTAAACTGATAACAGAGCAATATTAGCATTCACTTTATTTTTTGGATACCTGTCAAATTTAAGTCCAATATTCACTCTGTGATCACCAGGTAGTCACTCACTTTGTCTGCTTGCTGTTTGGTGTTAAGCAGGCGGTGCACTTCGTATTTTTCTGCTAATAACAGCTGCCTTATGTGGCTGAAAATAATGCCTTATATGTCAATCAAATCAGTAAAGTTGTCCAAAACCAAAACAATGAGCTGAAAGATGCTAAAACAAGCTGAGGTGATGATCTATTTATCTTCCCAGCCATCTTAAATATTTATATTTAGATATTTATGTAGTGGTATGAGGCACCACTGCCACACTGAACTCTCTGGCTTATTGACCAATCGTTGCTTGAGCAGAGGGCTTCCTGCCTCTTTGGCCCGCCCACTTCCAGGTTGTTACGTCTGCTGCTCACCTGAGCACAGGTAGGTGCACCTTAGCGTGCTGTTTGTGCATGTTTGTGAGCGTTTCATTCAATTTAAATTAAATCTTTCATCCGTCGGGAATTTATTGGGTTATTTTGGGAATCTATCGGTTTATGTGGGGAATTTAATGTGGTTTATTTTGAATTGTGACTTATTTCCCTAACAGACAAATATTGGTTGCCAGAGACTCTTTGGTTTATTATTTTTGTTTATTTGGGTTAGGCTTATTTCAACTCAATACTTTTTGTTCATAAATTAATCATCAATTAGTTTGTTTTTGTCTGCTTTTTTTTACCTGGAGCCCTCTTAATTTTGTTTCTTCTCTTCCCCCCCAAGAGCTGATGGCCGACGGTGGTGGTGGTGGTGGTGGTCCTCCTGGGTGGTGGTGATCCCCATATGTGTTTGTATGTATGTATATTTTCTTTGTGTGCACATCACGTTTTTGCTGTGCGAGTGGGGTGCTCTCCTTTTCTTTTGGACTTCACCTTCTCCCCATTTTGACCCCTCGGTAAGCCTCAGCCTGTAGTAGTCAGCCCATCTTTTCTTTTGTTGGGCCTCCTCCTCCTTTTTATTTTATCATGCCAAACACTTGTCAGTTTTGAACAATAAACTTTTGTATGTGATCATTGCCCTCCCTGAGTGTCTTTAAGTAAGTGATAGTTTAATCCTAGTTCGGGTCCTTGGGCTCTAACCCAAGGTGGCGTTGTCGGTATTAAATATTTAACAATGTAATCACCCCTGTGTTGCCACATTTAGTATAATATTTTAGTTATGAAAAAATGTGTTCTATAGAAATGTGAAAAGAGTTGACGAAGGGGTCTACATGGTGTTTTCTGTCATCAGTGACTCATGTTTAGTCGACATCCTATGGATGATTTCTACTGTGTTTTTAACTTCTGAATCTGAATAAGCTGACTTATCTTTTTGCTAAAACCCAATCCTAATCTTGACCATAGGTTCTTTCAAGACTGTGATGTATTATATATATATATATATATATATATATATATTCTTTTTTTTCAGGCAGTTCTCTACTCTCATGTGCGGTAGCTTGCATCCCAAACAGACAAAAAACTACAGTCTTACTAATTGCTGGCACAAAGTGCGAAGGCACATCAAGAGAAAGCAAAGGATCACTTTTTTTCCCCTTTTTTTCTGATAGGCACATTACTTTGATGTGAAATTTGAGCTGCTACAAAGACTTCAGAGTCAGGCAATAAATTAGGATTTTTAACTGTACCCCCTGCTGTGTTGGACTGCACAGATCAGTAAGCAGTTTTTTAATAACCTTGGTTGTGGAAGCTAAGAGGAGTTGCAGCAAAGTCAAATTGTACTGATAACATGGTCTTAGCTGAAAGTGTGTGAAACACTGAAAGCTAGATTAGATAGTGTATTTCAGAATTTATTTATTAATTTATAATTTTTTTGTGGCTGATGCAGGCGTATATTAGGGCCATCCAATCATTTTTATTTGGCCTAAATTAAACGGGTGGCTGGCCTTCTTACCTATCTGCCTACCTACATGTGCCTATGCACATGAAAATGTATGAAAGCTGCTTTGGAGTGAGACCCTATGGGAGAAGGTGGTCTCTTGCTAGTTTCTCCAACATTACCTGCCCTAGCTAACATTTCGGTCTGAAAATTGTATTGTTATCAAAGAAAATGCAATCTTAGGAAACAAAAAGACACAATTACACTTAACACAACTAAGCATACTTGTCATTAAATCAACCACGCAACTATTTTCAATGGTAAGTATCCAAAGCCTGCTCGAAATGCCACAAGATGTCCCTAGATGATGCAACCCACTAATTTGCTTATCCATGAAGTCATCCTGCAGAAAGCCAAAGAGAAACTGGAACTTTTGGGAGAAAGGTAAACCACATTAAAAATTCAACTGCCGTAGTCAGGGGTGGAGCTCATGTCAGCTTAATTAACCCGCTAGCTGCTTGTAGTGCAAAGATACAGTCAACTCCCAGTACACACATAATCGACAAAGTAAGAATAAAAACAAAGATCTCAGAGTTCAGAGAATTTATTTATTTTTATGCATGTGTGACATGTTTTCAAAACACCTTTTTTTTCTTGTAGTTTTATTTCCTTAGTCTGCAGACTCCAGTGCAAGATGCAAAAAATAAATATTCGTTTAAAAAACAAAACAAAAAAACAACAAAAATCACTACCTTCTTAAAACTAAAATGAGAAAAATAAGAATATATCAGAATGCCCGTAATGTTTAATCAATTTTCTCATTAATATGTGGAACAGATTTCTGAACTTTTTGACTTTGAAAAGCCATTACCAAACTACAAAACACCTGAGTTAGCCAAACCACAAAACCCAGCTGAAACATTTTCACAGGAACATTTTCACAGGCAGAAGTTGAGACCTCTAACACTTCACAACATCTCCTGCTGATAGCGGGGACCGTGAGATGATTTTGCCAGAGGTGCAAGCATGAAATAAATGTGAGACTTCTTTCCACCACTTCAGTGGACAGCTGGTGAGTGGGAGAGGAGTCTCCTTCCTGTGCATGTCTGTCTCTTGGTCTATTGCTCTGTTGGACACTGCCGGCTGAATGAGAGTCCCCAAGAAGGTTCTTAAGTGCTGTCCTTTTTAAAGGAGGAGTTGTCCAGCTCAGCTTCCCTGTGTCCCTTAGATCATATTTTACTCATACATATGTGAGGCTATTACTTGTGGTACTGGGTTCAGCTGTTTTTCCACACCAGTGACATGTCTCAACTGCGCATGCTGTATGTAGAGTTTTCGTACCTGAGCAGTACAAATTGGTACACGTTGTCTCATTGTTCTGCATAGTCACTGTTTAGCATCCTCAAGGACACATGAAAAAGGAAATACTCTTCTCTGAGGAGAAAGTAAAGCTTTACACAAAAACATGAAAAATCTTAAAGTCTGTGAAACACACAAAACACAATAAATATGTTGGAAAAAAGTTGCTGGAAACATGTGAAAAGACTTTGAACGATATATTAGTGAAATGTGGAGTTAGAGTTTTCACCAGTTTTCACCAGTTTTCAGTCCAGGATTTTGTGGGCGGTCCTAAAGGGTGGCTTGATGACACACTGAGGCTACCCTGAGCATACCCCTGCACCCCTAGCAGAGAAAGAGATTGATTCATCTCGCTCAGAGTGTTTCAGAGTTAGTCATGCTATTTTCTGATCTCATCTGACACGTTTCAGTCGCTTCAAAATTGCTGCTTGACTGCTAGCATGAGTGGGCGTGACTTCAGCACATTCAGCGGACCCCACAGTCCTGGAAATGAGAACACTGCTCATTTTTACCTGATTTTGACATCTTATCGTTAAAACTAGTAACACCATCACTAACGTCGGGTATATTTTACCAGATATAATATCCCGGATATTTATCAATTTATGTAAAAGTACAACACTGTATGCCAAATTGTAGTACTCTTCTTTAATTTCCCAATATACAATATCACATAAAAAAAAAAAAAGTACAATGGGGGACCCTTTTAAAAAGGCAGCAAAATTATTGAAAAATCAGCTAATCTTAAAAGAGAAATTTCCTAACAAAACAAAAAAAATAATAATGGAGCTGGGAACTTGTTCTTTGGTCCTCCTATTCCTGGGGACTGTGGGAGATATAGACAAAACATTGGCACTCTCTATCACTAATGTTGGGTGAAAATCCCCTGAATGCATGCCTCTTAATAAAAAAAAAAAAATGGATGGGAGGAGGGAAACAAACATACCATTAATGACATCAGTGAGAAGCCTGAAGCTACCCAAGGACCCATGCAACTCAGACAGGAGCAACACAATGAAAATTACATGACAAGAATTGTGTGGGTGAAAATCACCCATGTTAGTGTTCTATGGTTAATAACACTTTCTTGTTTGGTCTGACAAACTCAGAACTTCGTTTTCATCAAACTGAGGATTACACATTAGTTGCTAAAGTCATTGTCAGGCAAAAACATAAACACTTACTTGACTAAACTTTAATTGCTTTTCATGTCAAGGATAATTCAGTTCACAATGATGAACAATGATTTAATTCATTCAAAAAAATTGCCATGGAAGTCAAAGTTGATTGTTTACAAGAAGCTGACTTTGAATTATGAAGCATAGGACCTACTTTGCTTAATTATATTGTTATGTTGTACTCATACAGTATGGTATGCCTCTTGTCATATTTTTTTGTGAAACAAAGCACACTCGTTTTGTGTTCTTTTTTTAGTTCATCAGCATTTAAATTACTCTCATGAGTTCTCCAAATAAATGTTGGCAGTAAGGGCTAAACAGAAACTTGTAGGTGTTTATTTGCTTCTCTCTGATATATGTCCTCACTGCCCTTTCCACAATTTTGCTTGTCTCTGAAACTACTGAACGATGAATGTTGTCAGTGTAGGTATTTTCATAATTATTTTCTATACTTGTAATGGTAAAACAGGTATGAAAGTGACCTTTACAGCAGCAGTTCCTTAGCTTCTTTATGAAAGTGAGCTTTGATTATTTATTAGAATAACACGCTATACTTGATGTTGCAGTCAGTGTCAGGCAAAAACATAAACACACACAGTTTAATTTCTTTTCAAGTGAAGGATAACTCAATTGGGGTGTTCTGGTCATGTATCAATTATGACTAGTACTTTCCCTACTAGCTTCAAGACTGCTGTGGTTAAAGCTCTAATTAAGAAAATACACCTTGATCCAAGGTCTCTAAATAACTAGACATCAGTCTCTCTAACCTTGCATTCTTTTCACAAGTACTAGAAAGAGTTGTGTCTCAGAAGCTTTCAGTTCAGCAATAATCTTTTAGAGCCCGTTCACTCTGCTTTCGGTCTCTCTGATCTCATTAAACCTTATGTTCCATCTCTTGGTCTCTGCTCTCACAATACTGGACTCCTATGTGTCCTTAGAGTCAAAAATAAGTCATTTGGCTACTGTGCCTTTTCCTATTGTGCCCCATTTCTCAGGAATAACCTCCCTGCTGACATCAGACAATCTGACTCTGCTGTTTGCCTTAACTTTCAGTTACTGCTTATAATCATGTTATTTCAGGCCTACAGACCTTTCCAGGGTTGGTCTCAGTCAATGAATCTCTTAACTCTAATACTTATAGTCCATATCATTCCTTCTAATAAGGATGAAACTGTAAACTTAGTAATAATCACTGTATTTCTCCAACCTCTGTTGTTTTTGACTCTCTCTTTTCACAGAGGCTATTAGCCATCCAGAAATCTCCAGTTGTTCGGATCTAGATCATCGTACCCCAGGAGATTTCTCTCCTTTCTCCCTAGTTTGCATGTGTGCAGTATTTTTGTGCCTCCTGTTTGTGCGAATACTGTGCTGCTCTCTTGTGTTTGTGAGGCTTGTCCTCTTCCAGGTCTCCATGGTAGAGAGGAGGTCATATTGTTTAGATCCCTGTTGTTCAATGTCCCCCTGGATCCATGTTCTTCACATGCATTTTTTAAAATTTTAGATGGAATCTCTTTCTTTAATCTCTGAAATGACATCTGTTATATCTGTCCTGGGAGGGGGTTCAAGAGGTTTTCATTCATTTTCCTTCTTTTGGCTGGACTTGTTTCTGACCTGAATTCAGGTTTTAAGGACAGAGGGTGTTGCAGGCTGTGTGGATTGTAGGCAAATTAGGCAAATTGTGATCATGGGCTATATCAATGAAATTTGACAGTTGATATCATTGTGATATACTGATGTCATGATGCGTGGTTTCTGTCATTAGCTCACTCCTAATATTGATTATTTTTTAACGTGAATATGTTATGTGTGTTTTGTGTGTATTAGTTATGTAAGAAAATGCTGATCACAAAGTGTTTAGGTGAGAGATGAAATTCAAAGAGTGGAGCATGGCTGGCTCTATAATAGTATCTCATTGTGCAGTTGTAGTGGAGTCTATTAAGAGTCATTTATTTGAGCTGTATGGCAGATTGATGCTAATTGTGTCACTGAAAGTATTCACTGCCAGAGAGAAAGATAGACAGATTAGAGTGGAAAGACTCTAATGTTTAGGCAAAGTGGCCTCATCCCTGTAGTGCCCATCATACATTTATTGAGTTTTCAAAATAATTGTATTATTTTATCTATTTTATTTATCAAACAAATAAAGGTCCCATAGCATGCATTGCAACACACTGTGAAAGCAATATTACAGACAGCAACGTTGCTTGGTTACATCACGCAAGTGTGAAACATTTTATATGAAGAATGCCCTTTGAAAACTTTTCATATTTGACCTTTAACAGCAGTATAACACAGACAATTGGGGGTGGTAGGGACTTTATGAGTCACACAGCAAAAATGGCACTTCCCTAACATGTCATTATCTCAGAGGATGAGAGGATGAAGAATTATTAATTTATTGTGATTTTATCAGGAACCTTGAAATAAAAATTACAACGAGAAAGAAAGAAAAAGAACACGTAAAGATAGAGAGAAACTATCTTGTCTGTCAAACTTTCATTTGAAAGAGTTGAAGTTGAATTATTCTCTAAAATACTTGGTGTTAGTGAAAACTCTAGAGGCCATGATATACTGAAATGGATGCAAACATGGACAGCTGACTAGGGCTGTTCTGTGAAGGCAAAGATGGACCTGCTACATGTGCAATTGCATTTCCTGTGCCAAGAAAAAGACGCCTATATTGCCATATTTGCTATTTTTTCGCTACATATCTTCTACCTTACTGTGATCAATCATTAGCAGTCTCCATAGATTTAAAGTGGTCAGTAACTCTACAGGGTATCTTTGACAATGCTTTGTTATTATAAATGGATGTTGTGTTCATTGTACAATATCATTTATTTACCATTAATTGCAAATATATAAAAGCATTAATGCATATGTTTACAGTGCCAGGGGGTATGGCTACAGGTTCTGGATGATGATCTGGATGATCATTAACACATGGACTGAATGACATGAAGCAATAGTAGACTTGTCTTTGTGTGTAATGTGACTGACAGCTGTCAGAAAAGCTGTGCTGCCTCAGCAGTTTGAAGGGTTCACTATCATTACTGGTGACCCTCACTGATAAAGAGCTAGCCATCACTAAAAACATTTTGTGTCTGTGTTTTAAGGTACTGTTAGGGCCATTTTGGCCTGACGATATCCCACAAGCTATCTTTAGGTATTCAGTGTCAGGGACGTCACTAGGTTTAAGAAACTGGGGTGGCTTAGCCCATAGAGGAGAAAAGTTATTGCGCGCTATGCGCGCGCCAAAATTTTTTTCAGAGCACCAATTAAAGCTTTGTCAATCAATTGATTAATCTAAGACGATGACGCCTCCATACACCTTCAGCTGCTTTACCAGCTAAACAACACGATCTCAACTAGCTAGCAGCAGCTAGGAACTTTCAGAGCTGGCCAGCTGGGATTCAAACACGGAACATTTTGGTTTATTAATTACATGGAACTTTTCTGCTGTTAGCTAAGTGTTACTACCAGCAGTGATGAATGCTTACTTTCTTGAAAAAGGCTCTAATGTCCATCCTTCACCCATGCGTTCGCGCTCTGCTCTTGCCGCTGTGAGGTTCGGCTCTGTGTACTTCAGAGGTAAACACGCAAGCGGCAGTGAGCAGGGTCGCATGGAAAACATGGACTGGAATTTCAGTGATGTGGGTGTTCTCTATATGAAAAAGTGGAATGGATTGTATAATGACGCACTGAAGGGGCTCTCTCTACCGTACCCGATGAAATGAGATTTATGATCATATTTAAGTGAATAATGACAGTTTATATGATTATTGGTTTAAACTCATATTCTGGCCACTTTGTATTGCATAAATAGGCATTTTTTTGTGGGCTGAAGCCCCCCTAAAATAGGCCTAGTGACGCCACTGTTCAGTGTAGCAGCTCATTCATCATTATTAACAATCGCTTTATGATTGTTAATCCTCATCCTACCAACTGAGGTACCCACAGATCCCAGTTATACTTTTTGTCATACTTCACAGGTGCTTTAGTGCATCATTCCAATTTGAAGTTACTTCAAATTATTGTTTTCTGTTTCAATTTGTGCTTTAAAAATAAATAAATAAATAAATAAATAAATAAATAAATAAATTAATTAAAATATGACCTACGAGAATGCTGATCAAAAGCTTCCAATCTCTGCCTCTGGTCCCTAGGGAACCACAGTTGGTAGTCTTTGTATGTTAATATGTTGGTAGGATGAGGGTTAACACAGATGCCACCTGCCATGATAGATAGCTTTAATGCCACGTGCAGCCAGTGAGATAACAACTTTATCTGGCATATGTCGTAGCAATGACACACACACACTATGGCCTCACCAGGAAAAGCAATGCACGGTGAAATGTTAGCAGTCATATGGTGGCAACTGTCAGCTCTAGGAATGGGCACATAATTTACAGACCTAAATGCTGGCTAGATAGCTTAGCTGTTCATTTTCATTAACTGACAGTGAATATGCACTGTGCTCTCCACTGTACCTTGCGATGAGCTAAGGGAAAATCTCTTATCAGGTGAAGGCAGTTTAAGAGTCGCTAGTAGTAGGTTATTGACTAGTAGTCATGGGATTCTAATAGGTTATGTCTCCTCTTGTCAGGGCCCGTACATTAGGTTAATTTGAGAACAACCATGCTGATAGGATGAGACACAAAACTCCATCTATTTTCCAGAACTGATAAAAAAAAAAGTTGGGTACCTTAAGTAACCCTTCTAACAAACTGAGTTGGTGTGAAAATCACTTTAGTTCAGTGTCCCTGGTTTTCTTACTTTCCTGATACCAGTGTCTACTTTAAATAATGTAGAAAGAGCACTTTGAACTCTGCCTTCTTCAGCAGCCAGGCATAGATCAGTAAGTCACTGTGAAGATGCATCAAATCATCAAAATGCTTGGGGCAAGAGATTCTATAATGTGCCGGTAATGAAGATAAATGCTTCTTATAACCTCTCCATGCTGCAACTCTCAGTTAACGATGTGTCCCTGAAGTCAAGTCTGTGAGCTGAGAGTCCATCCTTCTCCTGCACAAAAGGCACTCGTGGGCTTTGAACCATAAGTGTGGATAAGTGTGTTCCTCCTGCTGGCCAGATGTAATAAATGAAAAGATTTGTTTGAAGACTGGCGTATAAAGCTGTTTAAAAGTGTAGCAGTGACAATCACTTAAAGTTCATCATGTCCTCTGTACTGTATGTGCTCATGGTCACACTGCGGACTGTCAGAGTCATTATTAGGGCAAATTCTTTCCAATTTAGGGGAGGTTAGATATTGCCAACACTTTGGTTTCACCTTGTTGTCGAACGTGTACTTTTATCATTTTCAGGCCAGCTGCTAATTATTCCTAGAGTCTCTGTGTTGTCACCATCGCTGTCCTTGCCAAAATACCCTCTCATATACGGTGATGGATGGGGCCACTTTTCAGTAAGTTTACCCAGTCCAAATTGCACACTCAGGTGTTGTCATTAGTCTCGGTAAGGATGATTTGTTCAGTTGATTTGTTGTGCCTAACGCATACTTTTTGGGTGGGCTGTAGTGTTCTTTCATCATCTAACTAAGGCAGTGTGAACAATTACATTGAGATAATGATTTAGCTAAGAGAATCTCAGACTTTCATAAACCAACATTTATATATTTTAGCCAAGCCAATCTTCTGGAGTTACAGAAAATTTATACTATGTATATTACATTGTAATACCTGTATACGTGTGGGTGGTATGTGTGTATTATATAATATATATATATATATATGCAGTCCTAGGAACATCGAAGATACTGCGCAGAACTCCCAGGACCCGAGCTTGAGGATGACACGGATACCACCCCGCCGGGGTGAGAAGGAGATTTATATTAATATTAAAGAACGTTGGCATCATTTGTAAGTCAATTAATCAAATGTACTTTTTTGAGCTGAAAAAAAAAACAGACCATCAAAGTGACATTTACTGACTGTTTTAAACACAACAGAAGGAAAGAACAATTCATAACTTATCCTTGTCTTTTTGACCCTTTTAATATTTCAGCTTAATTCTACTTTTATATCACCAGTTTCTGCCTTAATGATCTGTCTTCTCACATTAAAACAAGAATAGTAAACAGCATCTGTAATCAGTATTTCAGGCTTTGTTTTGTTGAACCCACACAGTTATCAGTCATAGCGCCCCATTGCCTCATTTTATAAAGATGAAACGAGTTAAAAGACTGCTTTAAGAAACAATGCATTGTATACATAACTCACCCTGTTCTGGAGTCTCTACATCATCAATTCTAATCAATCAATGTCTGGTTAGCTAGACTGCTGCTGCTGTGGCTTAGCCTGGTATCTGCTAAACTAAACATCTGTGCACTGTATTATTACTATTGAAGCATATGAGATATTTACATATATTTTATTATATACATTATATACATATTATATTCAACTTCTATATGGACTTGTTTTGTTGTACAAAAATAACATGTTTATTCTATTTATACCTTAGCTATTGTTGATGATTTTCTACTTCACTGAATCAAACACAGCTTCATGTGGACTTGGTCTTAGTGATACACACACACAGTGATGTCACCTACTCCTGAGAACAGTTTTATTTCACACCGCAGCAGAAAGCTTTGCTGTTCTTGAGCTTCAGAAATGCTTTGGAAAATGGAGTTTGTGCAGACACTACTGTGCTTGATCAATAAAAAAGCTAATCTACTGAAAAGGTATTTGTAACAGGAAACAATAATGCTACCACCACACTAGGTAAACCAGTGACGTTGCTACTTGCGGTAATGCTACTGCCCAACCCTGACAATAAAATGCATCATATTACAAAGCTGAGAACTGGCATGACTTCCTGTGATAAGAGTCCATTGTGTAAGTCTTAAGAGTTGGCAGCTTGGAAAAAGGGCATGTAAGTCATGAATAGAAAGTTATTAAAAAGAAGGCTTTACAAAAATCATTCAAGGTAGGAACCCTGTCTAGCCCTTTATTTATTTTATTTTATTTTATGTTTTATTTAAATGACAATAACAGTGTCATTCCTGAAAATCACAGTAATTATAACAGCTATACTCCTGACTGCAGCAAAGCCTCACCTGCAGTGAAAATAAGCCTGACCAACAGGCTTTCTGGACCGCCAATCAATTAACCAACCAACTTTTTGACATTTTTCCAGAACGTCGTGCTGAGTAATTGCCTCTCGAACAGTGTGAGTGAAGACAAAAAAGATGATACAAAGAGTAAAAGATGTATAGGCTACCAGTTCCCTGTTGTGGAAAAAAAAAAGAGACTTGAGATTAGAAGACAATTTCTACTGGTTTAATTTACTATCTTCCTTATCCTGTAATGACCCCGCTGCCTCTCGTAGCTCCATCAGTTCAGTTGTGAATATAGACAGACCTTTAATCACTGCTTTATGTATTAAAGAGCAGATAACATTCATCCACCCAGCGTAGTGATAACAGCAGCAGAGCAGTGGCTTAGACAAAAAGCTTTTGCAAACTCCACAGCAATATATTTACTTCACAGTGCATGCTTGGTGCGATTAGCCCTGTCACCTCATAGGAGACGGTCTAAAACGTGCAATATTGTTTGTCTGTCTGTGTTTAATGACTGTGATGGGCTGGCAACCTGTTGCCCAGTGCCTACTTTTACGACCTGTCAATTGAATCAAGGGAGCCATGTGTTTTTTTCAGTGTTAACACAACCTTTCAGCCTCAATGAACAGGTCAAAGGTCAAGGTCAGTTACAGAGTAGTACCTCTTTAGCTGGCATTCTCGAGGAATTTCCACAGGGCAGATCACCAAGTGATACCCAACTGCCCTTTGATTTTATTACAGGTCAACAGGGTGTTTGACTGGTTATCTCAATCTCCGAACACATTTTTCCTTCAAAGTAAAGAACAAACTCTGAAACCTCAGTTCCCACTCTGACAAGCATCTTTTGAAGAATAACTGTCTATAACTCAAAATGTCAAAATGTCCCCTGGTGAGGCCATTCTACAGGGAGCCAGTTTGAGTGGAATACATTACCTGTGTAAGTGGTAGTTCAAACAGAGGCAAGGATAAGATGACAAGTACAAAGAGAACGTGGAATAGAGAAATTGCTATACACAGCATTTTCATTGGCACAGTATATGTTGTTGTTGACATTGTTATTGCAGCTGCTATATGTGTACTCTCACTGTAAGAAATGAATGAATGAATGAATGTTACTAAATTGTAACAAAGTAGGCAGTGTATTGAGTTCCTTTCATCAAGCCAAAGCAGTAAATATACAAATGTCCTCATTTGAATTGTGGTTTTCTTGATACTATAACTTGAGGGACCTTGTGTTATGGTATTGTTATGGCAACTATTGACTAAATTTTCTACAGATATTTTTGTTTCTTGGTAACATATCTTGATGGATGGACCACAGACATTCATGGTAGCCAGAGGATGAATCCTAATAATGTTGGTGCTCCGTTATCAATGCATGAGCAGGTCACGATTTTCACTTATCTAGTGATATATCTCATCATTTACAAGATGCGAAGATTGACATGATATTTTATTCAGATGTCCGTGGTTTCCAGATGATGTACCCTGATGGATTTGGTTATCCTCTGATGTTTCCCCTTGTGCCAACATGAGATATGAGA
Organism: Larimichthys crocea; assembly: GCF_000972845.2. Lineage (NCBI taxonomy): Eukaryota > Metazoa > Chordata > Actinopteri > Sciaenidae > Larimichthys > Larimichthys crocea. The sequence continues at coordinate 16,890,996 of NC_040034.1, read as the reverse complement.
TAGATATTTGTGACTATGGGATGGATTGCCATGAAATGTGATACATACATTCATTTCTCTATCAGGATGAATTGTAATAACTTCATCTGTGCCACCATCAGGTCCAAATTGTGCAATACTTTGGTTCATGACCAAATACCTGCAAAACTATAACATTCTTTTGACTTACTGTTTAGTGCTAACTAGCAGAATGTTAGCTTAAAGTCCGTTTCAAGGCAATTCCATGTTTTCTTTGAAAACACAAAAAATATCTTGGAAAATTGTTGCTGAAAACATGTGAAAAGACTTTGAACGATGTTTTACTGAAATGTGGAGTTAGAGGTTCAAACAGTTTTTCACCAGTTTTCGGTCCAGGATTTTGTAGGCGGTCCTAAAACGAGGCCGTGTGACATCACACAATAATCATAACATAAAATTAACATAACTCCCACTAGCAAACGAAATTACATGATGTTATGCGGTGATCATTAACATACAATTTGCATATTGTGCTCCGTTGCGAGTGGGCGTAGCTTCGTCATATTCAATGGGCATGCCCCCACAGTCCTGGAGCTGAATACTGCTCATTTTTACCTGATTTTGACACCTAATTTCATGAACTTGTCAATATTTTTAATCATTCAAATCTGGCTGAAGGTTAATAACACTTTCTTCTTTGGTCTCACAAACTCAGAACACATTTATTCTTACTTTACACAAAATTCTTTTTGTCTCATACCTATATTTCTGTGTACTCTGTTTTGCCTATAGTGACTGAAAAACAGGGAACACCCCTCTAAGTCAATTACTGTAACAAGACAACAATCCCTGGTATTATTGGGTTTTCACAGCATTTTGGTGCAAAGTCATCACTGCTTTGGTGGTGCACTCTGTTGGTGAAGCACCATGGCCCAACATACTGCAATGATAAAGCTTTTCAGTGACACCGTGGCTTTGTATATTTCTTCTATCTTTTTGTATTCATTCAAGGCAGTGTTCTGTTTAGATTTAAAACAAGAAAAATGTAAAGCCTACGATGCTGCCAAAGGTATAGACCGTGACAATGAATGTATTCATAAATTGCTGTTATGATTCGGTTCAGTGTGTCTTTGCTATATAGGTTTTTAGTCCGCCATCTAAAGCTGAAGCATAGCGAGCTGACTCACTCCATCCTGTTCTCCTTCTCCCACTCACTGCCTCCTCTACATCTCTGACTTTCTTCTTCTGTGATGTCTAGCTAAGGCACAGCACAAGCTTATGCCAAGACTGAAGGTTTCTGTAGAATCGTGATCATTGCGCTTGGTTGCTCACCTTTTTTTTTTTGTTCACACTACATTTGCTCACTGCATCTGTCTGTCTGCATCAGGTTCTATATATAATTGAACAGCAAAATAGCTTTGAATAGGCCAATGTGCTATGTGGAAACATGTAGGACAGCTATTGATAGTTTACAAACTGAGGTGGACATAAACCAGATGACTTATTACATTTGAGGTTTGTTTTGTAAGCTACTTTCTTTATTTTTTTATCCACCTTAACTCCATTTCATGTCATTTTGCACTTTTGACATCAGCATCAATTAAAAAAATAACATTAAAAACATTACTGCTATATCTTAAAAGAAAAAAAAAACCTCATTGGGACACTGAGTGCCTCGTTTCTGTCTTGATCTCTATGATGATAGATATTTCATGATTTCTTTCACATATTCCACACATCTCAATGACTTTTCTCACACAGTTTATGACCACCATGCCATAAATTCTTTATGTCTGGATTTATTACAAGAGACGCATAAGGCATGCAAAAAAAAAATTCCCTATGCGTATAGTACAAGAGGACAAGGAGGAGACCTGCAGAAGACTGGGTTAACTCACTGTGGTCACATAGTGAAACAGAACTTTGTGAACAGTTTTGAAAAAAAAATGTCTCTGATAGAGGTGCAATATGTGTGTAACCAATTGTAATACAAAGGTCAAATTTCAGAAGCTATGTGAGAAGAAAACTTCTTTCAGTTTCCCATAGAGCGCAGTGCACCAGAAAAAAAAAAAAAAAGTTAATACAAATTGAACTTTTGCTAGATTACATCGCAGCAGCATCTGGTTCTGAATCACAGCTCACGTTTGAAACGACTGGGCTGGAAATCAGACATATTCACAAAGAAGAAGCCTCAAAATACCAATATCATCTTCACAACCCCACCTCTCCACATTTATTCAAACATTTATCAGCAATGAATGCCAGGAAATTAAAGTTCACGGCTGGTGTTATTCTATACTGAGGTTGTAAAAAATAACGTCACAGATGTGTAGTATTTTCTTGATGAGCACAAACAATGGTAAAAAAAATGTTGGGGACTGTTTGAAGCCGTGTAAGTCACATTTAGTGTGTGTTTACATCAACGAGAGAGTGTTTGTTGTATTGAATCAGAATAAATTGCACTGTGTGTATGGCTCAATGATGTGTTTTTAATAATTTTTTAGACAACAATGGAGTTCATTGGCAAAGAGGAATATGACATATCAGGCTCTAGCATTGTTTGGGTCAAAATTAATTTTTGCAAAGGCAACTATCATTTTAGGATGTATATTGTGGTTTAAAATTAATTGTCTATATTGATGCTACACTATGCTATTACCTATATTCCTATATACCTATATTCAGACCAGCACCTTGTTGAAGCCCCCTGTAATTTTGTTGTGCTTGCAGTATGTCTGTTGTACAATGACAATAAAAGCTTTCTATTCTATTCTATTCTATTCTATTTTTATTCTATTCTATTTTTATTCTATTCTATTCTATTTTTATTCTATTCTATTCTATTTTTATTCTATTCTATTCTATTCTATTTTTATTCTATTCTATTCTATTCTATTTTTATTCTATTTTTATTCTATTTTTATTCTATTCTATTCTATTTTTATTCTATTCTATTTTTATTCTATTCTATTCTATTCTATTCTATTTTTATTCTATTCTATTCTATTTTTATTCTATTCAATTGTCATAATAAGATTGTGATAATGTTAAAATAAACATGTTTACAGCCTGGTACAAAAGCAGCTTTGGTCTCTATAGCTAATTTCCCAGTTCATGACAACTGAACTGAGTCTCAGTTTCAACCATCTCACTTGTCCAAATTATATTAAGGCTCAAAGTTATGCATAATTAAGAGCGTGGCCACTTTGATTGACAAGTAAGTGTGTTACAGGTGGCTTGTTTGGGCACCCAGGTGTTATTCAGCTTACCTTAACTCCACGTCTTTGCCCATTCTGAGATTATCCGGGAGGCAGCAGAGACAGGACTATCAAGATGGCAGTGGCCAGAGCCACCACACTGTGAGCTTCACAATGGCTTTTCAGAAACCTTCATACAGTCTGTGGTTTAGACTTAAACAACTCTCTCTCTCTCTCTCTCTCTCTCTCTCTCTCTCTCTCTGTTCTAGGCCTTTCTTTTGGCCTTTCCCATGTGAGCCTCTTTGAGGAACTCTAAATTCGTTGCTCATATCAGAGCTTGGAAGCTGAGTTTATTAGTAATGCCAGCCTTGTTGTCGTTCGGCACTGAACGAATAAGAGGCTTGCAGGGGAGGCTTATCTGTCAGGGTGCACACAAACACACACACACACACACACACACAAGAGCAGACACACACACAATAGAGAAACACACCGTCAATACAGGCAAATATGTCCACACACACACATGCACAAAGCCAATGTGAGCACAGATTGTCACACACCCCTATATAATACATATAAATAAAGGCACACTCATAAACATACACACACACACACACTCTCTTTTGGTCATGCTGAAGTGTAAACAAGTAAAAGACGGTTTCAGAGTGATTGTGGCCTTGTCTTGTTAGGTGTTGCATGAATAAGAGGCTTGCGGGGAAGGCTTATCTGTTTGCCGTGCAAACACTCTTTCTCTCGCTCTCTCTTTCACACACACACACACACACACACACACACACACACACTTTTTAGAAGCCTTATCTGAGTCTGGGTAGATAACATTGCAAGACAGAGAGTAAGGAGCAGATCTCACAATGAATGGAACATGTACCTAGCTTAGGAAGCTAATCACACCATCAAACACACACACACACACACAAACACAAACACACACATATGTCGCATGCATGTTCCCCAGGCTACGTAGCAGATGTTATGACCTAAAGCACAGTCGCTTGACAAGGCGAACATGACTAACAAGGCTGCTTGCCTGGTGATACATATGCACGAAGAAAGGCATATGGTGGCATTCACTAATAAAGAGAGGAATGTTTATCGCTCTCAGATAGCAGATTGATAGCAATCTGTTGGCAAAATGGTTGACAGATAGAGCTCCAACAGTCTACTGCAATTGGTTACTATAAAGAGTTGAATAAGATGATATAATATTGGTTTGCTGTTGCTACGTTAGAAAATGTATGAAACTGAAATTAAAATATCTTTTTGCTAAGAAATCAGTACATCCAAGGTTTAAAGTGGGATCTGGTGCAACCCCATGAGCTGCACTGCCATTGTTGCGTCACTAAATATGAGAATTTGCTGTTTCTATCTATTTTCTATCATCTAAATATGAGAATTTGCTGTTTCTATCTATTTTCTATCATCTTGAATTCAAACAAAAGACAAAACAAATATTTGAAGTTGTCTATGGAGTCCAGAAACCGAGACAATGTGATACAAGATGGTCAGACAAATAAAAAAAAATTACATTAACCCTAACCCACAGTACCGTTAAATTAATATTTGAATTAAAAGTGAACCAGTTGATCAAATTAAAACTAAATGTCTTTAACTCTTCAACTCTCAATACTCTCAACATATCAGCCCAGCATGGACATTTTCAGCACATATACTAGCAATGCTGGTTTTCAGAGGGCAGAAGCTTAAAGGTTGGACCAACGGTGTCAAACTAATTTTATTTCAAAACGCATGTACAGCCCAATTTGTGCAAGTACATTCTGAAAATGTTCAACCTGAATCTTAAAAGAAAACAAGTGTAGTCAGTCTACTAACGTACAAGTTCATTCTAAAAACGTTCACGATTAATAAAAACTGAAAATATAACAAATGACTTAAATTTGTGCTTCATTTGGTTCCAAATCTCCAAATCCAGGGAGATCTGAATCTTATCTGCTACAGTCTCGTCAGGTTGATGTTGGCAAAAGCCTGTCACTTGTTGGGAAACAGCCTCCACATGGAGGTCTTCATAAACTCCTCTCAGAGTATTGGTCTTGATGCTGATTTTCTTAGCAATAAGGCAGCTAGCTTTCACAGCTGCATTGCTGCCAACAAAGCATGACAACACTGAAACTTTTGTTTTTTACACTTCATCTATTCTACGACCCTTTGGTGGGCTGGTCCTGGCCCGTGGGGTGTACATTTGACACCTCTAGATTAGACAGTTCCAAAGATATGTGTGACTTAAATGGTCTGAGTGGAAATAAAGTGGCAAAATACATCTGCACAATAGCTGCAGCACTGTTGTACTTTATATTTCTTTACACAAAAAATAGGAGGCTTCAAATTCCATTTTGACTTAAAATTGTGATATTCATACTAAAAATTTGTGTTATATAATGTAGGGTTTTTTTTTTTTGGTGCAAAGAGAGCTGTAACATTCTGTGTGTGTGTGTGTGTGTGCTTTAGTATGAAGATCTGTATTATTCTCGAATAAAGCAGACTGTCAGAGTTGTCAAAACCTTGGTTGCTAATGAACTTCATACTGTATCTGTAGATGCTTCACACACTATAGATAACTCAACAGCACAAAGACCAACTTAGCTTTAAGTGCTTCACCAAGTTTTTTTTTCATGTGGTTGTAACTTAACAGATAATAGTTTTTTGTTTCATGGGGGGTTTATTTTCTGTTGTCGTAATCCTACACTTTGCATATACTGAAATCTTTAAGGTAGTCAAAAGTCAGAGGGGGTGTCGATTAGCTCAGTTGGTACAGCATCCACCCCATGTATGAAGGCTGAGCAGTGACCCAGGGATCAAATCTGACCTGTGTCCCTTTGCTGCATGTGGTTTCCCATCTCTCTCTCCCCACATTCCTGGCACTCTTCAGCTATCTCTGTCAAAAATAAAACTTGAAAAAGGCCAAAAAATATCTTTAAAAAATTAAAAAAAAAAAAAAAAAAAATAGTCAAAGGTCCAATGTCTGTTTTAAAGCAAGTTTGTCTTAGCCTGCCATAGTCAAAGGCTCCAACTGTTTTCAAACTTTAAAACTGCTAATATCCATTCATCCACTGTCTGTAACTGTTTATCCACATCAGGGTCATGGTTGGGCTAGAGTCTATCCCGGCTGACTTTGGGCGAGAGGTGGGGTACACAGTGGACAAGTCACCAGCTCATCACAGGGCACATAGAGACAAACAACACCTACGGGTAATTTTAGAGTCACCTTTGTGAGGAAGCCGGAGTAGGAACGTTATTGCTATGAGGCGACAGTGCTAAACACTGCACCACTGTGCCACACAACTGTTAATCTACTTTTAACATATATAGTTAATAACAAAAGAAGCATTTTATGTCTACTTTTGTAAATTTCAGTTTAGTGCTTGTTTTGTTCAATTGATTTCTTCTGGACAAGCACCAGTGTAGTGTTGAAGTGGCTCCAGCAGTGTCCAGACTGTTTTGACCGTAGATGAAAAATCCTTCACCCCATCTTTGCACAGCAGGTCTCTCTGTGCTGGCATATTTGGCCAACATGCTGAAATCACCTCTGGTTTTAGCAGCCATGCAAAATTGAATGTGGTTGCAAATAAGGCAAATGAGAGATGACTCAGATTCCCTATTTTGCATGTTGTCCAAAAAAAAATTACATTATTCCTCGCAGTGTTATACACTAGGATGAAACGATGTAGTCAGTTAAAGTATTAAAGGTCCAGTGTGTAGGATTTAGTGGCAACTAGTGGTGATGCACGTAGGAAAACCTAGGGTGGCCATGAAACTGGTAAAAAAACTCAAAAGACCTACACACCTATTACTGTTTGAGTTGTCCATTCTGGGCTAATGTGGAAACATGTCGGTTCAAGGACCCACTCTTTCTGTAGATGTAAAATGCTCACTCTAAAGCAATGAAAACACAATGTTTCTTATATTCAGGTGATTAGATACCAATGAAGAGATAGTGAAGTGTATGTATTTATTTCTGCCAATAGATCCTCCTAAATGTTGCACACTGGATCTTTAAATCATTTTTTTTTACCATAGTTGCATGCATAAGATGAGGTTATTATAATCACTATATATGTTGACTGTAGTAATGAGCACTAATAGGCTTCAAGTCGTATCATTACATGTAACCTTGAGTCAGTCTAGTAATATTCAGTGGAACACACTCCAACACATTGCCCTATCAGTAAGCTAGGTTAATGATTCCTTAACTAATGTACAACAGATCCTCGTAGTGTTAAATCATTAAAAAATGACATATGGATTGCATGTCATACATATAAAAAAAAACAAGCACAGGGACGGGAAGTGAATAGAACAACATTTATTTTACATCATTAAGATTAGGCTGTGTCGGTTGCATTTGATTTAATTAGAACAAGTAAGGCCTATAAGCTCTTGCCTGATTGACTATCAGGAGGATTGTGTTCATTGACTAAGTTTTTGGGTAGGATACAATTACATACGTTTGAAAACTACATGTCTTTTACCTACACATATTCTATTGTATAACCTTTTTAGTGCTATCCTGAATGTAAAGCATTAAATCAACAAACAGTCTCTGGGCTGGGTCAAGTTTTTAGATAGCCGGACAGGGACATCTAGTGAAACCAGTACTGTTTCTGTGGAACATTTCGGAACAATTACATGTTTCTAATGTTATTTCTGAGGCCATTACATCCCACTAAAGGGAAAATGTGCAGGTAATAGATGCAGTGGAAAAAAAACAGTCCTGGATTAAGGATTTAACTCATTGCTGAGTGTGTACTTTCTTGACCACTCATCCCTGTGCAAAAGGATTTCAGCCAATATGACCTGCTGCCGTCTGCAATAGCCATAACAGCTAATCAATAGCTTCATCCACAGTGACAGAGGGTTAAGGCTTCAGCAGCTTATTGCTGATACTGACAGTGCCTTTGTGGTCTGAACTTCAGCTTTTGCCTCAGTAGATAGAGCTATGACACAAACACTACCAGTAATAGGGATTTTATAGGTTTAGCATTAGCCAATTCTATGACTGACCCAATAAAATGCTGGCAAGGAAAGAGAAAAAAAAAAGTCCAGGTTGACACCTAGAGATTATGATAGACAAACATAACATAACATGTTGAGGCTGTGAAGCTGTATTAGATCCATCATGATGTGATAGCAGGTTCAGGTTGTTCCAAAAGGTTAACATTTTAAAGCAAATATTTCAAAATGATAAAATAAATGTCACCAGATTCTAAAGACCTTTGTACAGTCTTACAGTACATCTCTGAATGTCTACCTTTCTGATCACTGATCCAAGTCACACTGGGGGGATTTCTACCCAGCCATCCAATTATTTCAGTCTTACCACTGTTTCCAACATGGTCTCCAGATGATCAGACAATCAATGCGCTGATCAGCACCACTGGAAGCCTAAAGTTTTAGTGGCTTAGAACATCAAGAGCATTGGTCAGTGACTGGTTGTGACACTGTGCTTGTTAGGAACAAGGAGCTTGTTATACATTGTATAAACTGCATTCTGTTAGAATGATGTTAGGTTTTACAAGGCAGGACACATTGTTTGGCTGATCTCTAGAGATCTATGGTTGTGGTGCCAAGACTTCTCCAGAACAGAGGTATATTTTAGAAAAGAAAGGGAAGTTTGAGGTTTAAGTATGTCCTGAGAGTCTACTATGAATTCAGTCAGAATATACAAAGGAATCCAGTGTCAGTCTCATCAATTAAGCTACAACAGATACCTCTGTATGTGTGAACACAATTCAAAGCGATATACTCTTGCCGTATATTTCACAGATCGAAACAGATTTGTTGAAGCAATTACCTAGGATGAATTTATTTTATCTCTCAGCTTCAGAGGATGATCAATAACTTAACAGACAATAGTATCTAGTTACCGGCAATGATATACCATGTACTGGATACATAACAATTTCACCATCTGGTGACGCTAGATGACAAGTCCTCTTGGTACCACGTCTGTATCTAATTTCATGGCAACACACACATTAGCCTCATGGTGGTGTTAGAATCAGAGTTCAGAGTCAGACTCTTGGTACCAAGAATATCCCATTGAAAAAAATAAAATGAAATTTCTATTGCACTGAAGTGAACAGGCATTTTATTTGCAGCCTCAGCTTTGTCTATAACTGTCATAGAAACAGATGGAGCAACAAATTCTGCTTTCTTTATTCCAGAATGTTTGCTTATCCTCGATTCATCAATCCGAAGAAGAGAGAATGCATTTAAAGTTTTTTAAAAAAGAATACTCATTTCATAGATGATCACATGTACTTTTCCAGGCACCTAATCTATTAAACAAGTTGGTGAGATTGCAAACTGGGTATTAAGTAACTGGTGGCAGACAACTATAAATTTGAGTTTTATCTAAGAAACAGATTAAATGTTTATTAAACAATACATTGTGGCACCAGGATTCTCTACTTGGAAGAGTCAACTGACTTTGTTGGTGACAATACTAACCTGTATCTCTTAGGCGAGTACATTAAGAAGCTATAGAGCTCTGTTCTAACAGTTATGCCCACCACATCCACCAAGTCTCAAGGCCAAAAAAATAACTTCACTAACAATGGAACTGTAGAGTTTACTTCACTCACCCATTGGGTACAATCATATATGAACTCCTTCATTAAACCTACACTGCCTATTTTGAGCTATAACCCAGCAGTCACCTGCATGTTACCGAAGGAGGGACATGTTTTGAACCAGTTGGACAAATGAGCAAGTAGATCCAGTTTAGGTGGCTTATAGCAGAAATCAGCAGACTGTGACTGACTCGTCAGCTCCCAGAGTAAATATAAAGCTGTGAGGTGGGTACTTAAAGGTGAAAATCTCTGCACAGGGTCGAGAGATTGTTGAGTGATCAACAATTCTATCAAGCCCCTGCAGACTACTATGGTCACTCAATGCTATGGGACTGTAAAACAATAAAAATACCATTTATTGCACCCAAATGTCCCTCAACCACAACAAAGTGGTATTTCGGGATTGATTTTGTCACTAAACTGAGATGCAACTTGAAAAAAAAAACATTGATTACGCTTTAAATGGTTAACCAATTGCAAATCACTTTCGTATTTATGAATGGTCAGCCATCAAATGAATAGTGATTTCAGTAGGGAGCTATCCTAGCAGCCACCTGACAACATCTCAATGACTTTAACAGCTGTTAAGAGCTAATCAATAAACTGATTGGCAGTGGCACTAGCCTGAAGGTTGGATTACGCTGGTTTATTGTCATGAACAATCATTCTGTGGCTGCTGAGGTAACAATGGCCACATGTTGCAGGGTTTCCAATCGCGTTTTGTTCATAAATGTTCACATTTAAGAAGGATATAATAATCAAATAAAAAATGCATTTCCATTACACACTCTACAACCTACACATTGCACGAACAACCTAACCAAACTAGCATGCATGTATTGTATTTTCTCTCTTGTCATCCGCTACATGTGAGATGACATGCTATAACTTCAGTTAAATATTTATTATGCTCCACTGTTCAACGCAAATATAATTTGGTGTTTATCAAAGAATGGCATGCAGCTCATTCATGCCACTTATAAGATTCTCTCTGTTCTTTTATGGCTTATTTTATACAGTCTAATCCCAGCTGGATTCTATGAGATCAGTATATAAACCATACAGTGTCAAACTTTGCTTTTACAATTATCGATTCCCTGGTGATGGCTTACCAATAATAAATGAATTTAAATGTCAATGCCATTCATGTGTCATTGTTCTACAATTGAAAAAAAGAAAGAAAGAAAGGTCAATCAGAAAAATTGATTAAGATCAAAATAAAGATAATGAACCACACATTTATTTTACTTAACATAATTATTTCATCTAGAACCAAAACACCATGCACTTTGCCAGCAACATCCTGCTCCACATTAAAATGCATTCATAAAGCATCAGGGTTATATGTCCCTTTCTGGGAAATGGAGTTAACAATGTTTTGTTCACTTGACCCTCCTAAGAAAATCCCTCCTGGTCCACAGACCTAAATTATAGAGCTTCCTGCCCCTGCTTCCACAGACAACCATCAGGCTTATCAGTGCCCTGCAGAAACCCAATAAATCTGCATTTTTGTCTTTTATGACACTGCGAGCTGATCTGGTCCCTCTGATGTCTGAGATATCATATGCGTGCTTAATAAACCCATGTGAACTCCTGAATCTGATATCAGATGCAGCCTTAAAAGAAATCTAAATGTCTGGAGACAATGTATTACAAAATGTTATTTTAGCTTTCAAACCATCAGTAATAAGTTTTACCTCTCTTATAGGCATTAAATGTGGGCCTAATGCAGAATCCCATTCACAAACTGCATGGGGATTTATCCCCTCCTCCCTCTCCTCTCCTCTGTCATCTCTCTCAAACCGTTTATAATATTCTGTACAACAACAGAGACAGTCAGTAGTCCATGTCACCCTCTAATTCATAACGCTTTCTCAAAAGCCAGAGAAGAAGGTGGTTGAGAAAATGTACTTGTGTGGAGGTGGTAGGACTATATATCAGGTGTGATGGTGCTTTACAGTTCCAAATGAGCCAGAAAAGGATGGCAGCTACACTTTCTCCCCAATTTCTCGCACTGCTCCATTTTCTTTCTTTCTTTTTTTTTTTTTTTTTTTTTTGTAAAGACGATGTGTGAATGACTGACAAAACGCTCATATTTGTCGATGGCACACTGAGTTAAAAAAAAAAGTGTTCTTTACAAATTTGATATGTGGCTGCAGAGGCAGGGTGGAGGCTGATACAGTGCGCCACACACTGAATAAGAGGGATTTCAACAACTTCCATTCAGCAGACTTTAAACTGCGTCAAGTGAGACGGGGTCATTAAGGTAGAGCCCGGAAATAAGGTGATTTTTACTTCAAAATAAAAGCCTTTCTAAGGCACAGGGTTGGGTTTAGTCTAGGCCACCCCACCTCTCGTGCTCATTTATTCTCCCTGTTTTATTGATGATACAGGACTAAAGCTGATTATTCAGCATGTCTAACAAATCTAAAAGCATCATAATCTATAAAAACAGGATCTCTGTGATAATGATAGTTTGATATTTGTTTTGTGTCAATTTGACATGATTTCTAGATGTGTGCACTGTAAACTGGCATCAGTTGTTTGACCACAAAGATTCTTTTTTTTTAAATCTTTGTATACGTGACTTGGCCTGTTGATGGTTTGAGGGGATTTAACTTGACTTGTAGAACATGCAGAAGCAATAGAAATGTTAAAATTATTTTATTTTTACACTATTTAAACTAACCAACTAACCAATTCAGTGTTAGTGGATAAATGCATGTGAAGAATTATCCACATCTGGGACAAAGATGATCTGTGGGCCTCTTTTGACCCCTGACACCATCTTTTTATTCATTAATTTACTTCCTTGTATATAAATATTCATGCTTGAGAGGACAACATAAACCTGGATAATGAAAGGGATGTGGTCCCAAGAATAGGTTCATGCAAAACCTACATGGACATTTTAATTAAAGTTGATATTGTACTTTAATGGTCTATGTCTTCATACATATTTACAATTAATCACATTTCCGCTTGTATACAGTGAAGCTTTAGGGGGCTCTGGAGCCCTGGGGACATGCAGATAAGATAACCAGACTCTTCATGTGCTTCTCTGGGGTGACATATGTGCATAAATAATGCATGAAAGAGGCAGTATGTATTATTTACAGCTTGTTTGTCCATTTTCCATACCCGCTTATCCTTATCAGGGTCGGAGGGGGGTCAGAGCTGATCCCACCTGACATTGTGCAAGAGGTGTGGACAAGTTGTTAGTTCATCACAGGGCTGACACAAACAACAACATTCACACCAATGGATAATTTAGAGTCACCAATTCAGCTGCATGTCTTTGGATTGTGGGAGGAAGTACCTAGAGTGAACCCACGCAGACAGACAAAACAGAAAGGACCTAGCTGGCACCACCATGACGTCCCATTTGCAGATTATAGATTCATAATATAGTGCCCAATAGATGGGTTTTATTTTGAAAACCGCACCAGGAAGTTGTAGTCTTTTATTTGCTCAATCCTTAGAGTTGTCATGCCCGCTGCGCTGTATGGATTAACGGTGCGGGAGAAGCGACCGGCGAGGAGGAGAGAGGATCAGCGGGACTGGACTGTCTTTATTCCGGTGTGAGTGACCGGACGACAGCTTTACCGGGACGTTACCTCATTTTTATTTTATTTTTATTTTTTGAAATTTCAATTTACTCTATTTTAATATTTTCTTATATCTTCTTGTTCAATCTACTCCAGACTGCAGAGGAGACGCACGGAGTCGACTTAACAGAGGGTGAGCGACGTAAACACAGACTGAGAGAGAGAGAGAGAGAGAGAGAGAGAGAGAGAGAGAAGCTGTGAAGTGAAAAATCCAAAAATCCGTTATTACAAAGGTTTAACGGTCTCCAACAAACCGACGAAGATACCGTGAATCTCCAGGAGTGTTTAACAACCACCAAACTCTGCCGAACCTGCGGGAATGTTTTATTGGAATAATTAGACTTTTCCGCCCTTTTATTACCTGGGATATTTTTTCTTCTCTTGTAGTAGAATTTACCCAATCTCACCTGCACGAGGACAAGCGACCGGTGGGAAAGGAGGAGGGGGCAACAAAAAAAAAGAAAAAAGAAAAAAGAAGAAGGAGGCACAAGAGGAGAAAAGGAGAAGAAATAAGCAATTGACCGGAGAGGAAAGAAAGGAGGAGGAGGAGGGTGGGGAGATCATTTCAATTTCTCTCGGATGGGATTCTTCTCTCACCCCGCTGATGGAGGGATGAAACCGGGAGAAAGAGACGGGGGAGAGAGAGAAAGAGAGAGGAGGGAGAAGAGGAGGATGTAGTCGTCGGGCGCTGTGAGAATGCAAAACGGACGCACCCCTCTGGAAGACAGGATTGAACTATAAACCCGTACGGAATTTACAGCCACCCAAAGGATATCACGCATACTTACCTCGGCACGCACATATATGGGGCATATTCTCTTATCTGGAACATATTTGTGTGGAGTTACAACCACTATCCTTCTAATTATGGGATTTGGGAAGATAATTGCGCCCTGACGCACGGTGAACGAAGGCACTGTAACATCCGGAAAGAGGTAAAGTTTAAACTCCTTTATTTCTTTTTAGACGTGCATAATGACGGGTTGGGGTAATGATGACCCCCCCTCTTCCACTCCATCCTCCCCAGCCCCTGTCTATCCACGTCCCTCTTTCTCCTAAGTCTTTCTTTCTGACTGCGTCTGTTTTATTGTTTGTTTGTTTTTTTGTTATTTATTTATTTTTTCGAGGGGTAAAAAAGGGGGGGGGGCTTGGGTAGTTATTTCAAGGTTTCAATGCATAGACATTTGGTCTGAATGCTGGAATCGGGCGGGTAGGGGTGTGGGGAGGGTGGAGGGGGGGTGTATTTGGATATCGTTGCTGGGTGGGTGTGCAGAGAGAGAGAGGGGGGGGGGAAAATCTGCTCTGACAACATTGCAAGGTCAAAATTGAGCCCGGTATAAGTTATAGAAGCTCTCTCTCTCTCTCTCTCTCTCTCTCTCTCTCTCTCTCTCTTTCTGTACGTGAGATCCGAGACGGTGGTCGGAGGATAGATCCAGACATAGGCTAGTTTCAGTAGTCTAAATTTCAGCAGCTCTGCACCCATCAGAACAAACGTCAGTATGTGTGTGTGTGTGTGTGTGTGTGTGTGCGTGTGTAACGCGTACACGGAAGCGCGTGTTAGTGCCGCGCAAAGAGAGAGAGAGAGAGAGAGAGAGAGAGAGAGAACTTGTGCCTTGCGCGCCGAGCCACTTTAAATGGTCATGAAGGCTACAGGATCATTTTAGCAGCCTTTTTGAAGGTGGCGAGTTATTAAGGTGCACACGCACAACACGCACAAAACACTGCGCCGCGGCCCGCTGTTTTTGTTACACACTGCACCTCTACCCAGAGAGAGAGAGAGAGAGAGAGAGAGAGAGAGAGATGATGTTACACACTTCACCTATGCGACTGTCAGCTCTATAACAAAATATAACATGCATCTGTTATTTGTGTGTGTGCGTGCGTGCGTAACTGAACCCCAGTCCTACACCTTGTTGGCAGAAAGCTAGATGATGATGGAGTTTTCGCATTTCATGTGTTCCTATGTGTTCCTGTGTGTGTGTGTGTGTGTGTGTGTGTGTGTGCGTGTGCGTGCGTGCGTGCGTGTCTCGGTATGGATACAGGATATATGACACCGGTGAATGGAACAGGGTCCAGTGCAGTTCTGTTGAACACCACCACAAAAATTGGAGCTGTCCAGTTTGTTTCAGTCACTGTTAGTCTACACTGACTTTGAAAGTGTGGATGTAGATGAATGAATAATGCTTTGCATACTCACATATTATAGTTAAACACAGTCAGGGATCATTGTTTGTGGCATTTATTTAAAAAGAATTAAGGGCTTTATTTGTATGTTTGTACTTTTTCTCTTGTCTTTGTGGTAGTGGAAGGTATTCTGAGCTGCCCTTGCAGCACCATAACCATGGTTGTTGAAAACACCCTGTTGAGTTTGGTTTCTGTGAAGGCATGTGCTCAAAGCATGCATTTTTAAAAGAAATTGTAGAACATAAAAGCCACTTAAAAAGCTTAAAATAGATCATATTGTACTATATGTTGTCCTTTATATATATATATGAATTGATTGTCTCCGCCCGTTTCGGTTTGTATGGTCAAACATCTGAAATGGGTTCTTGCTTCATATATTCAATATTGAATGGATGCAAGGTTTTATATTGCCTCCACCCCACAGAATGAAACTCGAGCTGAGACAAAATGGAAGTCTTTCAGATACATATAAAAATGTCCTATTGATTCTTTGTTTCATGAATTTGTATTCTGGGTTTTGAATTCTGCTTGATGTGTTCTTTATGAGGGGGGTAATACATCAAATGTAGCAAGACACCTATGAGGCTTGTCCCAGTAAATAAAATAAACTGTGTTTTTTATGCTATATGCTGTAAGGTAGTCTGTCTGTGTGTGATGTGGCTGACTCTGAGTTTGGTTTTCATGTAAAGTGACTTGAGAACGTATGTAGTAAGAATTGTATGCTTTATTGTAGTGTTCTATCGAAGCTAATACCACCTTAAAAAACACAGTTTTCTGAGCACAGAAAGCAACAGCATCTACTTTTATACCACTTGACGTCAAAGTGTCTTCTGTTGACCCAGGTCTGGGTTCTCAGAAAATGTCCAGTCAGTCAGTTGAAATGATCTCAATTTACAGTTTACCATTTCAATCAAACCTTGTTTTTCCAATGAGGGTCTGATAGTCTCTAGTTTAGGACTGTAACAAGTCATGACACATCTTTTTCTTTCCTGTGGTTCTATCTTTTCCCGGATTGGAGTTTCATCGGTTTGTACCGGTACAGTAGCTCACATTGATTGATCAAGGCAATAAATTTATGCACACGAGCCACTCATGCTGGTGCTAATGGCCCGTGGATATGGAGGCATTATGCAAATGCATCCCTGGCTCTAGAAAAGGAGTGTGGGTGACTGAGCGAGCGAGATGAACTGGTGATTTCCAGTCCATTTTAGTTGTGTTTAACCTCCTATTTACGTCTAAAAGGAGTGTTTTGCCATGCCATTAGGTTCAGGATGAATGGTGATGCATTTGTGTGACAGATTGTGTTTTTTTATTTACTTTTCACTGGGAAATGTAAGATGGTGAAAAACGATGTTTTACTCTGAAGATACTCCTGACTTCCACTTAGTTTTTGAGGTTTAATATGCTGGAGTGGCATTCGTGCCAAATTACTAGTTTACAGAACTTAAAGATAAACATCTGATCCACAGTATGATATTGAAAGATCACTTCGTATTCTATAATGGTGTGTATAGTGAAGGCTGAAGGTTGTTTTCCCCTCTCTCTGTCAATTATTTTCCCTCATTCAACTGCACAATGCTGAAAATAAATAAATAAATATAATAATATGTGTTGCCTCTTATCAGGCTGTAGTAAAGAGGGTGTAAGGACTGTTCTTTATTCTTTATAAGGGCAGGAGTGGATTTTTATTATACCGTCTTTCTACTTGCCCTCTGTTTATCTTTCTGCAAGTCCCCCTCTGTCTCTCCTCACACTGTTTAGTTATCTGACAGAGGGCTGCAGGATCCTGTGGAGTGTGTGGTGGAGCTCTAATTCAATTTATTCTACTGCTCAGAGACAGACAGAGAGAGAGAGAGAGAGAGAGAGAGAGAGAGGGAGGAAGCAGTGAGAATAGAGAGTGAGAGTGAGAAGAGGGATGGAGACCACAGATGTTAGGGAACATTTCCTATTAGCAGCAGAGAGGCAAGGCTGGCCTTATAGGAAGCTGGCCTGACACTGTGACATCTGGATTGATTCTGCGGGTGACTGAAATTATGTGAGTGTGTATGTGTGTGTGTGTGTGTGTGTGTGTGTGTGTGTGTAGTCATTTGCAACTAAAACAATATGTCCTTAAAACTCTACCAGTGAGTCTGAAAGGAGAAAACAAAGACAAACCTCTTTTCTTTCTCCATTACTCACCCAACCACCCACTAAAACACGAATGATTGACAATGTGGACTGAACCTTTAACATGACGCCGCCCAGAAAAATGTCCAGGGCTCAATTCCGAGAAACAGAGAATCTCAGAGGAATGTGATATGTTATGTTATTTTGGTTTGCTAGCTCATTAGTCACTGCCTATATTGATACTGACCTCACCATTCCTGTTCAGCATTTTTGAAAAGATATTCCATGAAAAAAAACAATTCTTATACAACTAGAAGTGCCAGTTTGACACTTTCCAGTGTCACAAATGGTAGTTAACATACAATGATATGGAAAATTTCATCTCAGACTTTGATTTACCATTTATGCCATTGTGGCTCTCTCCTTTCAGTATTCTGCTGGCAATGGACCACATTGTGGCTCTCTCCTTTCAGTATTCTGCTGGCAATGGACCAGTAATTTTTGCAATAAAGTGTCACAATGTACATTGATTTGCCAAGTATTTTGTTTGCTTCATTATTCAAAAACAGGTTATTTTATGCATAAATAATTTCTCCATTAACTAGCGAAATTTATATACTATAATGATATAATATATATATATATATAATAATATATATATATATATATATATATATAATATACATATATAATATATGGACCTTATTTTTTTACAGTTAAAATAGCAATTTCCACATCAGCATCTCATGTAATCAGCTATGGAGTACCTCAGGGTTAAATCTTGGGTCCTCATTGTTACGACCAGATATAAGGGTATGAAAGAAGTAACATAAAACCAGATTTTAAGGTTAATAAACAAAAGTATTTTATTGAATGAAAGTTCAAATTGTTTTAACTAAAGGAGGTGAGACAAAAGGGAACAAAGAGCGAGCGAGTGCTGCTTAAAAGAACAAACAAATATAACAAAAAGAGAACTCTAACCAGAGCCTATAATATCTAACTAGAAAACTAAAACGAGAAAGAAAAACCTCACTAAGTCTAACACTAGATAACAAAATACACATCAAAACAGCACCGCTGAACTAATGGGTGTAACAGAAATATACTCTAGTGTTATCAGTAAATATATATCTAAACTAATCCCTGCCCAGTCCCAACAATTCAATACACCAACCTCCACAGCTTTCAAAAACAAACAAACGAGTATCATCTGATAGGAATAAACGAGGCGAGCTCACAAACACCACACAAACAACAAGTCAAGCTGCCACGATGCTCAGGCGGCCCTGGTTTAAATGCCCGTGATGCTGCGTTGCTAGGCTCTCTTATTGGCGGCGCGGAAAGGATGCCGCACCAATCCCGGCCCTGCACAGCTCACAAACATGCTGTCCCCACCTCCTCCAGGTGGCGCCAACCAGGAACCGGCAATCGCATACCTGTGTTTTCATTTTTAACACAGCCACTTTTAGTTAGCCTCACCTGACTAACCCGGTACTTCGGAAAACTCTCTTAGTTGATTCACAGCCACCTTAGTTTCTCCTTCACACAAGGAAGGAGAGGCCGCAATTCACAACTACACCACTAGACACCACTAAAGACTACACACTGGTCCATTAACTCTCCACATAGCAAAATAACAAGTTAGCTCATATAACAATAAACAGTAGCAGTGTTTTACAAATTGTGTGTTTTTGGACTCTTTGGACTTCACATTGCATTTATATACTAAATCCAGAAATGTTTTTGCCATTCACATTCATATCCCAAACACTGTTATGTCTGTTATTTTCATGCTTGAAATAACATGATGATGTAAATGACAGTAAGATTTTGCTTTGTTGATATACACTAAGTAGTGCTGCTGAATTGTATTGGCAGCATCGATAAATTACTGGAACTCTAAATAAATATGCTGTTTTTGCCAAGGCAGGATTAGTCTTTGGCTGGCTGGTAGCTCTAGTTAAGTTCCTGCTTAAAATTCATTTTAAAGTTGTTAATAACATTAGAATAGGTTTGTATGTTGTTGTTGTTTTTAAGGTTTGTGTGGCATTCTTATGGAAATTCAACTGCAGCAGCAATAATTCGTCTTTGTAAAGGTTATATGGTAAATACATATGTGTTATGTGTTTTCATATTCATTAAACTGTTCTTTCTTTTTTTTCTTTCTTTCTTTCTTTCTTTCCTTCTTTCTTTCTGTCTTATCTAAGTTAAATGATTCTTGTCACCCACATCTCCCCCTTTCTCTGCACACCTGCTGCTTCATCATCGCCTGTGACATGTCTGACCCTACATTCTGCTTTAGGAAGCCAGCAAGGAAGACATTTGTGTGTGTGTGTGTGTTTGTGTGTTTGTATGGTGTGGTTTGAGCGTGAGGAGTGGGTGACATGACAGATGTGAGACGCACTGGGTGATAATGAGCTGTGTTCGGGACAGATTAACTGTGGGTGAACGTCACACAATACACGCAGACTTCTGGATCATATCCCACAATCCCACTGCATCTGTCTGCCTGTCTGTCTGCCTGTCTATAAATTATGGTAATTGAGAAGCATAAATAAAACAGTGTCAACTTCTGTCTCATAAACAAGAAATAAAGGAAGAACTTATCTACAGCATTTTAAATCAGTGCTTTCCAACCATAGCTTGTCAACCCTTCAAACAAAGCTACAAGTGTAGCTACTTGTGATCCCTCTTCACAGGCAGCATATTACAGATCATAACAAGGTTAACCTTTCATTTTTTGTATTTTTAGACATCCAAAGAGATAAAATGGCCAAGTCACTAGTGGGAAAAACCTTTGAGGAATGTCCAAAAAACTGCATTTGTCTTTACAATCAACAGTTCTAGATTAAATACAGGAAAATTCAAAAACAAAAACACTTTACATTCATTTTTCATTTTTCTCAGAACTGACAGGTGATTTTAACGCAGTCTAATAATCCCAGTATGTGGAGAGGCATGCTTGCTGCTATGAGGATTGGCTCTCTCTGCACTCAGTAGGCTGACTGAGCTTGAATGATTTCAAAGGGTGTTACATCATGTCATAGGCAATTTCACTTCCACTTGCTCTGCTGTAGGTTAAAGAGCAGCTTTTATGGTCGGGTTGATGTTTATCTGTCTCAGTGCAAGGAGACAGAGAACACTGAGAGGAAATTCTGAAATTTTAATTTGTGATGCAAGCCTATACAGAGCCTGGTTTAGCTGTCATCACAGCACTAATTATAAATATTGCAACATAGTTTTCGCCACATGATTCCACAGCCAGACATGACACTCAATCTACAAAAGTGGCCCACACTCCATGAAACAGTGCTTTAGATGACCAAATCTAACAGTACAGTCGCCTTTTGAAAAAAATCCCAAGGGTGAGATGTGTGAAACATCAGTGCCAGGGAAGCGTTTTATATACTGTGAGAGATGCTTTGTAGTATTTCCATTTGAAATTATTGTGACATTCCCATCGGAGACAGCCATAGCAGGATCAGACTGGTGGACAAACTTACAAACAATCTATCCTCTTGCACATTGAGGTAAACATTATCTGAACTATAATACAGTGAGTTTAGTGTTATCTGCATTTCGTGTCCTCCCAGTTAGCGTTCACTGTATACATCCTTGCTGTTCTCTGCCTATAGAACAGCTGACAGACTTGCTGAGATTGTGCAACTTGAGATGCCTGTGAGCCCTCAACCTCTGATAGCAAAGCATGCTGACAAATGTGTGTGGTCTGTGTTTTCTGCAGAGCTGCATTTGTATGTTGTGCCAAACCAAAATGTTATGCTCATCATGCATTATATGGTGTCAGTTTATTGTCTTGCACAAAAATAAAAGATTTTTATCTTTCAACAAGTATGTGATGTAAACACAGATCAGGGTTATACATTGTTTTCTAAGAGCTCAGGATTACACGTTGTGTTGAACACTGTTTGATTCTACATATGTTGAATAAAGTCTTATCTGCAAAAATGTTATTGCTCTGTTTAAACCCATGGAAAAAGATCAGCCAGCAGGAGACCAAACAAGAAAAATAAAAAATGAAAAATACTTGGCATGAAACATAAGCACCGCTCTCCACTGCCAAAGACTGGAGAGCTCTTACACACAATGTGAAACTATAGAATCGTTTAAAATGCTTAATTACTCTATAGTCCATTCTCCCTTCAGTCTCATTCCTTTCCACCATGGTAGACTAAAATCCAGTTATAAAAGCATCAGCTACATACAATTATCGCATATGGAGACAATAGTACACATTATACAACACTGCATTGGTGGGCCAAATCTAGGTGTGAGTTTGTATGTGTGCCGCCTATGTGTGTGTTGTCTCTCTTTAGAAACTACTCCCCTAGGCCATTGCCATAAATAACAGTGCATTCTCAGCTTGTCAGGTTAAATAAGGAATAAAAACAATAAAATAAAATAAAAACTCTCTTGCCTTCTTAAGACTTGCAGCTGTGGTTGTAATAGTTGGAGCCTTAAGGAAATAAAATATGTGTTATATCTCATATTGGATCTTTTAAGTTATCAGTCAGATTCACTTCATTCATTATACTTGTATTATTATGTATTTAGCATAAGTTTAGATATGGGATGGTACAACAGCAGAGAAAAAGCATATAGATTGGAAGAGGACAAATACAGTGAAGATAACATTTGTAGCTAAATATCGAGAGAAGATGCTGTAAATGTTACAAAGTGAGATAAAAAAAATCAATTTTGGCTATAAAAAACAAAAAACAAACAAAAAAAAAAACTGTATGTAAGTGTTCTGGGGTGTTCACACTCATACTAAATGACCCCAGTAAAGACCCTAGCACATGAGGGCTAAAGTTTCTAGATTTAGACAGTTCAACTGTTCATCAGATGTGGTTGTAAACACCCTGAAATTAAAGCTGTTGTGTAGAATAAGTAGTTATGTTTTAGCAAAAAGACCAACAGATTTTACCAACTAAGTGTCATGGGACAGCTCAATGTAGAAGAGTAAATCGGGCAGCACCATGGACAGCTACAGCATGCACTGAGTAAATCGGGCAGCACCATGGACAGCTACAGCATGCACTACAACTTGAAGGAGACATTTCAGGACGTTGGATAGCTACAATATGCAGTACAGCTTGAAACAGACTTTTCAGGACCATGGACAGTTACAATATACATTTCAGGACCATGGACAGTTACAATAGACATTTCAGGATCATGGACAGTTACAATAGACTTTTCAGGACCATGGACAGTTACAATAGACAGTTCAGGACCATGGACAGTGACGATTAACAGCCATAATGTGTGAACAATGTCGACAATGCCCTTCTACCTGCTTCTAACTTCAGTCCCAACACCAAACATTGTATAGTTTTGTATTAGTTAAATAACAAGATGCTCCATATAACTGCAGGGTTTGTAAAGTATCATGGACATGTCAAGATACATGGGTCTCTGGCAGTGTGTTTTATGAAATTCTGTGTAAACGTCCATAAAAACATGTATCCTTGTTTTATGCACCCGTTTATCCTCAGTTATGGGTCCATCAATATCACCATGTATAGCACTGTCTCACTAAGGCCGTTCACTTTATAGGCTATTTTATGGATTTGTGGACATATTCCTTAGTTTGGAACTAACAGATCTGAAAACAGGGGGAAATATGAGAGAACATATTACATATTGTTAATAGTTATCAGTAACAACAACAACAACAACAACATAGCCACTGGTAATGATGATTATTTATTCCAATTGCTTCAATTCTGTGACCTTCTAATCACCAGGATTGAGCGGGTCATCAGTGATGAATGGTGTCGTGTTTTTGGAACAGTAGGCGGACTGAAAACTGAAAAGATTAAATGGTGCATTTAATTAAGAGGCTTGGGATCAGGAAGTCAGAGATCAGTCTTGGCCCATGCCAGCATAGCTACATTTAGCCTAGCTTGTTAGCGCATGCCATCTGTTCACACAGAGATTAACGCTACACTGCAGGCACTAGCTATTGGTACATGTTCAGCACTGTATAGACTGCTATTCACTCTCAATCCTTTGTCTTTGTGTCCAGTTATCCAAACTGAGGAGATTGCATTAATGTATGTCTCATTAAACTTACTAAACTATTTGTCATCCATGCTGTCATGATGGCATACTAGCAGCTACGATAGTATAGAAGACAAATGTATTTACATGAAAGAAGGAAAAAATAAATAAATCACCATGAAACATAACGGATTAGGGTCTTTGATTTGCGTGTACACATATTGATCATTATATTGATAACTCAAATAAAGATGTAATAGGTATATTAGTCGGCCTATATCTTTTTTCTTTGGTGCCTTGGTGGAATTATTAACAAAATAATAAAGCTTTATTTTCACACCTTTTATGAACTCAAAGTTCCACATCACCTCTCATACTGTTTTATGGTGTCTTTTATTTAAAATCAAATCTACTACTCACTCGCTAGTTAAGGTTTGGTTTTTGCTTTAAAAGCAGGGTAAACAAATCACTGCATCCCACTTATCTAGTCTTTACACCAGATACTATAAAAAGCAGCCAGCTAATCCGAGCTGCTGGCAGTATATTCATGTTTTATTCTTTTCTGGCACTAACTTGAGCTCAGCAAGCTGCTACTCACCAACAACCACTCCAAAATCTGATGACTTAATATATTTGGCTGAAGGATATTGACACTGGATTGAGGCAGTTGCCAGTAAATTTAGAGAATACTCTTATGATGTTGAGCAACCCATTTATTTCATTATTTAGTTTTAATAACAACAACTGATTGCTGGGGATAGAACCCATGAGCAGATTAAATGGAGGTGATATTGAGCTGTTTGTTTGAGGATGAATTAGATTGGGAATAACTCCGCCAACATATCTACAGATAAAAGGATGCAATATCAGAGTAAAATACTGTAGGTAGGTCCAGTGATGTATTACTTTCATCTAGGTATCAAGTCTCAAGTAGCAGCTTAAAACAACTTGACCGTACTGATCCTGGTGACCATTTCCTTCGCAGTCCTATTTTTTGTGTTGCTTTACTGTCAAGCCCCTTCCTTAGAGATACCAGGTCCCACCTTGCACACACCAGATATCACAATTTTGATATCATCAAAGGAAAGATGCCCCCGGGCCTATAAAGCAATCTATCCACATTTAATCCCTTTTTGCAATGACCTGATGACCAGATAACAGCCGATATATTTTTCACTATTCATGCTACATACAATGCATGTGTCATACGGGAGTTTGACCCTTTAACTGTTGGTTAAAGATTGGTTCTTTAAATCCATTTACAGCAAACTGGGAATTATAGTGCAGTAGATTGCACATATAGACAAAAAAGTATATTTTCCTGAAGACTGTGTGCATTAATATTTTTAAGAAAATGAAGAATGAAAGATACATTACATTTTATTTTTTAAAGTAAACAAACAGATACTTGCATTCACAGTTTCTCACCACAATGTATTGTGTATATGTTATACCCAATACACATACACTGAATTCTCTTCCTGCTGATTTCTGGAAGAAATCTATATTTATTACATCCGTGTTTGCTCGTTTGCAGTTGTCACATTCCATACATTTGTTGTCGCATTACTATGTTTGTTTACCCGTTACCTCCACCAGTTGTCAGTGAAACAGCATGAAACCATCAGCAGGATTGTAGATCACCTCAGCAGAGTGCATTTGTCTGTGCATAGATGTCCATCCGATTCAAACTCAAAACAATGATTGTGCTATCAGTGTCCAATACTCTACTGGGTACCATTCATTTGTTTACTCATGTACAGAGACTAACATTTTTAGCGAGTGACATGAGTGATTTTTCAGTTTCATTAGTAAATATCTTTCATCCTGTGACATTAACAAATAGTGAGTGGTGTTAATGTGTATTTTGAGTAAAGAGCAATCAGCCAAGAAGACCAAACTGCGTCTAAACAGGCCTGTCATAAGAAATCAATTTGTCAGTAGCAAAGGCAGCAGATGATAAATCATAATTAGTCATCTGTCATTGTAATTAGACCTTTAATGTATGTGCTCATGAGAACCCATGATGTTACTCTGACAAACTTGTTTATTATTTTTTTTATTCATCCAAATGAAATATTTCCCCAAAATGTGTGTTTTCACACATTACAAGTTAGTACAATGGCATACGTGTAAATCAAATTACTATGAAGCTCAATGGCATAAGCTAATGGAACAGTGTGTGTCTGTGTGTGTTTGTGTATGTGTGTGTCTATTTATACCCTCAGGGACTGTTTGTCCCTGATAATGAGCTGTCAGCTGTTAAATATACTCGCTTTTGTCCATATGCTCTGCTATATGAGTTTGTCTCCCCTACAGGAAAGCAGAATGAGCCGCGTTGAGATACAGATTTTCACATCTTTTCCCCACATTAGAACGGAAATTGGCTGAGTGGCCCTTTAAGTCTGATATCATGACTTACAATCTGCTTATCTAACGGTATCAAAAGGGTGCTGTATGTTGCTCTGCAGAAAGAGATGGATACGGTGTGATTAATGGGTAAGATAGTAGAGTGTGGATTCATAAAACACTCTTGAACGCGCTGCTTCTCGGTGAGCTCTCACAGACTGCAGGTACAGAGTACAGCAGTCACGAGAAACATCTACTTAGGTAGGCAAGTATCTACACACACACACACACACACACACTCACACACAAACTCAGCAAGGGTTGATACAATGATGTACAACATTACCGCAGCTGTCCTATGGGAACTCAAGTGAAAGCATGACTCAACCCGTTTACCAACACCACACATTGAGTCAGCACATTAACAAGAGACAGACTAGTCATAATGAGACAACTGATACCTGTACATGGACATATACATACTGTATCTAACAGCTTCCAGGATATGGTTGATGACACGTCATTTATGGTGTTGTCTGGCTCTCTGACACTTGAACAGAGACTGCACTGACTGGGTGTGGTCAGGTGTTGTCTAAGGAAATCAGACAGCTTTTTGTTTACCAAAGGTAAGAACAAAGGACAGACATACATGGAATAGATATTGTCTGTATCAGGACAACAAAAATATAGTTAGATTGTAAACATATAGGAAGAATGTGAATCCGGGAGGATTTCAAGCAACTTCCTAGTGATGCCAAAAAGGAGTGGACATGAGCCAGAACACATCCCGTCCACCATTAAAAACCTCACAAGGATGCCATTCACACGGATACTGTAAGAGAAAGGAAAAACACAGAGGAAAAGGGAGAGAGAGAGAAAAAAGAGGAGTGCTGCTGAGTGTCCTGCAGGATGAAGATCCAAAAACATCTCAAATGAGGCACCGCCAGCCCGTAGAGACGGTGGGAGGTCCAGAGAAGAAAACGCTGAGTGAGAAAAAAAAGGATGAGGAGGGGAATCTATAGAGCGAGGGAGTCACAGCCTGTGACCCAGTTGAGCTTTGTTGCTCAGCATGACCTCATTCTGACTGCACAGTGGAACAGATCTGAAGCCACTGCAGCTGTTTCAGTCAGGCACAGCATGGTAAAATGTATAACGTGTGCATTTCAGATGATTTCTGCTTGATTTTAAGTAGATCTCGCTGGATTTCACTGCGCTGCAATAGCAATGGTGCTACTCTGAAGGCTGTTAAGCAATGTGTATCATAAACGTGTTACTAGCAGTATAAAAACACCCGTGGAGTCACAGGCAGTTATGTGCTAGTGTGTGTGTGTGTGTGATCTCAGGTGATGTAGAGCTTACAGACAACAGGCTAGTTGGCCTTAATCCTGCATCAGAGCAGAAGTGCAGCTGTGCGTGTATGTGTGTTATTTGTGCGTCATGTGTAGCACATTAACAGGCATGCATAGGACCGCACACAAACACACAAACTGTACATGGCGGTGTGATAAGCTTGTTAGCGAGGCTTTGGCTCAAAGGAAATATCTGATCGTGCCTACAGTATCCAGGCAGGATTTGTTCCTGGGATTGTGTGTGTGTGCGTGAGTGTGGAGGTTGGGGGGAAAAGGAAAAGAAACATTCTCAGATATGTCTGTGTCAACTTCAAAACAAGTTTAATTGACATTTTTGATTTCAAGTCACATTTAACAAATTATAGCATGGTAATATGCTGAACAATGCTGGTGAAACATTACTGCATGCTGATTTTAGCATTTGGATAAATTACTAACATACCACTTTGCAGCAGGCTGCCGCTCTCAGTCTTTTTACTTACATTGGACCTTTTCCATACACTAAGCAGGTGGTGCTCTGTATGTTTGTGTACCATTCAGTGTGTTTAAAATATCAAAGCATTCTGTTATAGATCTGTGTTCAGTATTACAGTAATCAAGTGTCTTGTTCCAGCTATTTCAATGGTTTGATTTCCAAGATACCATTTCAGAGTGTTCTGTAGGCAACACTATCATTAATCTAACTTGTTTATGTGGCATCTTATTTCATCTTATTTAATCTGATCGTTGTTATCAGCCTAACTTGTCCTTCAGGAAACCTGGGAAAGATTTTGGCAACACAACACTGCCAGCAATCCTTGAGGACCGATTCAATCATGCAATAAACCACTGTTGAGTACCGATGCCAGACGTGGTTAAACATGCGTGAATTACATTCAGAGGTATTTACTTACCCTGATTTCTTCCCTTCCCTGGCGTATCAACAAGTGAGTGTTTGTTGAGTAAATTTGTCTTTTCGGTGACACATTCTGTTGGTGTCAATATCACATCCCCGCTTGAGTTTTTTCGCAACTATACTGTGCAACCATTTCTAATCTCTCTCCTGTCTCTACTTTGTCTCTCTGATATGTGAGACATGTTGTCTTTGCCTTTCGGAAGAAAGACATCACAGCTTGTTTCTTTGAGAGTGTGTTTGTCCATGCATGTATGTGTGTGTGTGTGTGTGTGTGTGATCATTATGTCGTAATCTGAAGCCATCTGGGTTGGCTGACTCGTTTGCATATCTGGGTTTAACCATTATAAATATTCATGAACAGGGTCTAAACTGGCATGAATATTCATTTTTGCCTCTGGGCCATAGACGGGTGGAGTGGCTGTGATTCCAATCAGCAGAATAGAAATTAACTCAACCTTTTGTGTGGTGGACGAGAACACTTGATGATTGCCGTGGGCCCCTCGGTATGCTTGGTGAGCTCCATATGTATGTGGATTATTACATTTGCTTTAGTCATATGGTGGCCATATTTGATGTACATCATACTCAAGAAATGGTGCCCTCAAGTTAGAGGGGCAGATGGAAACGAGAAACAAGCTCAACTGCTCTGGGATAAAACATTTAAAACACACCGAAAATACTTTGAAATGAGTGAAAAGCTGCAGGGCCAACTATCCACGAAAGTCCAACTCAGAAGCTGCAGCAGCAGTATTGAAAGTCAAGGATGGGTATAGAGTTGCACGATACTTACGGTATACACGGTACCCCGCGGTGCCAAATCATAACCGTCGCTACTATACTAGAAATTCTACACGATGGTACTACCGTGGATTACTATACTACCGGTGCCAGTCTCCGCTACATAGCGGCCTCCTCTGCTCTCCTCTCGGCTTCTCACTGCATACTACTCCTTTGTAAACAAACTAACATGGAACCGCAACCGAGCTACACAGCTGCTGAATGATTGGCTGTTTGCCTGTTACTGGTGACGTCCAGGGATATGATAGGCTGTTTCCGCACACTGGGTCCACCTGTCTGTTAGCTGATTGGCTGTTCGTGTGTTTCTGCCGGCAAGAACGAACTCCGCGAAGACAGCTCCGCTTCGATAGAAACTCGCTTCAAAACAAACAACAAGCTAAAGTTCTGTCTCGCCCAGACACGAGACAACACACTCACCATGGCAGAAGCACCGGGCCCAAGCAGCGAGTCTGCCGTGGCGTCTTCGTCAGTGGCAACACTAATTTTGCTTAAAAAACAAACGTCGTTGTTTCAAACTAACTTGTACAAATACATTGCAGTTTATAAAAATAATAATAATAAAAAAAGGCCGCAGTATCGCGATAATACCCGGAACCGCGATACTTTGTCTGGTATAGTATCGTGGTTACTCATTTTAGTATCGTGACAACTCTAGATGGGTAACATGTAAAACTAACTGTTAACTGTTTACTGTATAAGTAATCCAATTTTAATACATGAATTGGTCTAGTTGGTAAAGAAATTACTTTAACATAAGCAAGGTGACATTCACAGTTGCTGTTATGTTTCATTCCTCTTGTTGTGGCCTGTGATTTGGACCAGCTCTGCCTAACATGACAATATGAAAAGAAAATTTGGGTCGATATTTAATTTTGTTTTGTTTTGATCCAATATGGCCGACATGATTCTGTCTTTGAAGTGTTGACTGTGTTCTGTAATGACTTTGGATGTGTTTGCCTTTGGTGAAAATGGCAAACATGATGAGTGAAATGATAAATGTGTGTGAATATTGCGGCAAAACATGTTGACTGGTAAGATATCACTCAGATGCATCATCATTAATTAGCAATAAACTAAAGTACATGGGTTTTGCAATCCCTTTGAAGTCTGAACCTGGGCCCTCAAGTATCATAACTCTGCAGGCCCCTGGAGGCTGTCATACACCCATAGGACCACATCTTTTGCAATTCAAAATCATCCAAAGAGCCACATAAAAGCCAAATTTCATCAAAGGGAAGGAGTGGAGCTGAGGTAGGACAAGCTAAAAACAAACACCACGGCTCACTCCTGATAGGCTTACAGTCAGTCAAACAAACTCCAGTACATGATGTTGTAATACTTAAGATATTCATTATTTCACCCTAGATGTTTGATACTATTTATGGTTTATATAGTTAATCTGCTATAACTGTAAACTGTATTTAGTTACCTCTCTATATGCTGTAGTAGTAGCAGTAATATCATATTTGGGATTCACAGGGAATGGAAAGGAACATGTGATGAGGATATGTGCAGTGATTTATAAAGAGGACATCACATTCCCATCATGTGATTGAAAACAGATACACGAGTGTTCCTCTTCCTGTGAGTTTTTGATGCAGTAACTGGTCAGTCAAGTGTTTTTCCTGCTCCCAGTTGCTAATAAATACATTATTTTGAACAAAACTCTGAGACTTTTTATGCACACCCTATGGCAAAAAACATCACGTTTTAACAAACTAATTCATGGACCAGTGCGTAGGATTTAGTGACATGTAGTGATGTAGTTGCAGATTGCAACGCCCTCGCCTCATTCTCTCCTCCTTAGTTTGAAGAAGAAACTACAGTGGCAGAGAAATATGTGAAAAAAAGGTGTGTGTTTGATTTCTCTGTGCTACTGTAGAAACATGGTGGTTCAACGTGGTGGCATCTAGCAGAGTTTAAAATATCATTCTATGGTAACAAAAACATAATTATTCTTTCGTTTCAGGTGATTATGCACTAATGAAAACATGCATATTATATTCCATTTTTTTGCCATATTCTCTAAATGGAGCCACTAAATCTTACTGGACATTTAATTCAGCATGTTTTGAACATAAAAAGTGTGTGTGTTCGAGAGAATCAGGGCACATCAGTATTCACAACAAAGGGTTTAAGGAAATGCCAAACTATTATGATCTGTCATCTTCAATAATACGCACTCATACACACGCAGCATTGTTTTCAAGCGTCGTGGTGAAGACTGATAAAAATGGTAATTTGAGATCACAGACAGACACTCTCACTCAGATACGCCGCACGCTCACTTAAACATGCACCGCAGAAGGCAAAATATGGTAATTCACACTTTTACGTGCTTTCACACTTCTACCTTCTTTTGGATTATACGCAGTATGTACCTATATGTGCAAGCACATTCACTACAAAACACACACACACATTTAAAAGCGTGCAGAACTCACTCTTGTCTCTTGTCTGACAGAAATGTCACTCCGCTAAGAACGAAAACATCTGATGCAGGAACAAGAGGTTGTTTTCCGAAACATAGCGTGACTGAAGCGGTTGCCCTGTGTCTCTGTGTCCCTGTGTGTGTCTCTCTGTTTCTGCATGTGTGTGTGTGTGTGTGCCAAGTGAAAGTAGAGGAATCTGGAATGAGTTTAACGTCATTCAACCAAGCAAATGTCACACACACACACACACACACACACACACACCTAGACACAGAGAGAGAGAGAGATACATATACATACTACCCCAAGTGCTCTAAAAGAAAACACTAGGGGGGGAGAACAAAGAGCCTCCTTGAAGAATAGACATGAATTATTCACTCCATCAGATAAGAGGACAGAGAGGGAAAGAAGGAGAGAAAGAGACATAGAGAAAGAAATGGAGAGAGAGATGGAGTGTGGTTGATATAAAGAAAGAGACAGATGGATTGACAGGGACAATAGGATATTATATGATATTAGCAGTAGATATGAGAGGCACAGCATGCCATCATCTACCAAACCAAATCCACAGGGTATAAAAAATATTAACTCAGGTTAATAAATAAATAACTATATCAGCTCCTTCCTAGTCAAAATACATGGCATTACTTATCTGTAGAAAGCCAGACGCTTTGGAAATCAGGCTCTTTCTGACTTGAGGGTGAGTTTATCCTGTGAAAATCCACAGCCAGCAGTAGTTTAGCTGCAGCATCTGTGCTGCTTTCCACCCAGATACGTTTTATCAGATCCAAGCACATGACCTCTTTTGTATTCCACGAGTAATGCAGCGATGCTCTGGTACTTCAGCAGACAATCCAGATGCTTTATCAAATGTGAGGAAACTCGGAACTGGGGACTTCAGGTGCTTTATCAGCTGCAAACTGCTGTGGTGATCTGTGTTGGAGTGCTGTAGTGGTTCTGTAGTGGGATTGGCTTTGACACTGGAGCACATCCAGTACAGGTCCAGTACAGTGAATAACAACAACAATTTTTTTAAACCATGGTTTGATGCATACCTCCTAGTTACTGTGTTTGTTTGGGGGAGGAAATCTTCTTTGCTTGTCTCACCTTGTATCTTTCCACGAATAGACACATTCAGGTAATTTCCGCTTTAGCTTGACGCTGATTTTGGTACATTTTTATTTTAACTAATCGGGAAACGCTCCCATAACTTAGCTGACCAGCATGCTACAGTTGCAACTGCTGCACCAAAACCACCCAAACTTTACAACGTGCAGCTTGAGACCATGGACCTTTGTGACATGGTTTATGTCTTTGCTTTACACCCGTTACACCCTTCAATTTCTAACTAAAATATTGTAACTAGTTACTTTAGCTAGTGAGAAATTAGTACAGATCTACAATGTACTTTGCACTTTGCTGGAAGAGTTTTATTTTTCAGAGACACAATGTTTTTGCTGCTTTTTCTCTGGAGTTTCTTCACCTTGCCTTTTTTTCTATAACTTACATAACTGAATACTTTAAAACTGATACTAGAGTTTTGCACCCAAAGCCATACCCCGCATAAGTAATGCTGATCTCTGAACTGAAAACACTCCCTTTGTGGAGAGAGGCTGAAGATGTATTTAATCGTATAGTACTGTGGATGTTGTACCTTTTTTCAAGGAAGCATGGGGTTTTTAACTGAGGCTACAGAAGGTTTTAGAGAAGATATTCAGCCCTGTAGTTCATGTAGTAGAAATTTCAAAGGAGGGAGACAGAGAAAAGTGAGCGAGATCCAAAAGATTACAGGACAAACAATTGCAGGAAAAACATTGCAACCTCATCCTTTATTCAGTCACGCTGATAAGAATGAGAGACAGTAAGACAGGCTGAAAAAGGAAGGGAAACAAAATACTGGAGTGATTGCAGAGCCAGATTGAATTTCATCATTTATTCAATAGTCCAGGAGAATGACAGAGAAAGGCAGGGAGGTAAAGTGAGAGAGAGAGAGAGAGAGAGAGAGAGAGAGAGAGATAGAGAGAGAGGGCCTGTGAGGCTTTAAAAGACCCTGTGAGAAGTTTCTTATCAGGTTTCCTAATCGTCTTTCTCCATTTCATCCTTCAACCATCAGCTCCACAGCTGGCAGCCAGTCACTTGGGAAGGCGAGCCCTACAGTACTACAATGAGGTAATTTGCATTCACTTATGCCATTTCTGTCCCTTGTTATATTAAATCTAATTCTTGCTGTGGGGACACAAAACAGCCTAGTTAGTCACGTAAACAGAAGGATGTTTATGTATATTATCCCAAGGTTTTGCAGGCATTGATGATAGATTGGGAAATTTCACAGGATGAGGGATCAGTTCAGTGTCTGTTCAGAACTGGAAAGGACACAAATCCAGAGAGGGTATATATTTTGTTCATTGTTAATCAAATTCATTCACTGTAACACAGTCAGACTGAAGCCTTTCCCTTCTACCTGCCACACTGTGTGAGAATAATAAAAAATTAATGACCAACACATATATTTAGTATGCTCAGCAATATTTTTCTGTCTGGCGTGGAACCACAAGATTTGTTCGTAAACAAGTTGAGAGATGAGGCTACATATGACAAAATTGAATTTTTTTTTTTATTTCATATATCTACCATGCCTTAATGGGTAGATTCAAACATAAAACAGAAATATTATTGAAACCGAATAGTTTTGAATGAAATGGTAGTAATCATGTAATATAATGTCCTATAGTTTTGAAGATACAACTATTTCTATATTGCATATATATCTATATATATATATATACATCTATATATATATTTTTTTTTTAATCGGTATTGTAATATGATAAAACCTCATGCTTTGACTGATGTAAATCTAAGCTAACTGTTGTAAGTTTTTGGAGTATTGTTTTTCATTTAGAAATTATATCTGATTATTATAACGTATAAAACACTTCTCAAGAAAATGTAGTTCTGCTTGCTGGTGAAACTTTGGAGCTGAAAGCTTAGTGCGAGTGGTACATGTGGAAATACAGCTGTATTTATGTATTATTATGTTCCGGACTACAACTCAGTCATTCGTTTTTATTATTGATTAGGCTGCAAGTTGTTTTCCAGACTGATAATGAAAAAAGCAGTTATTGCAGTCGGCCACATATTGTTACATTGGTTTTGTTTTCTAAAACGCAAAGATCGTCTCTTTACATTTGCTATTATTTATGTAATATAAATAAATAAAATATATAATACACTTATATGATATATAATATACTGCAAGCAGAAGTGACACATGTGTCAAACTTGTATACACTTCCTGTTAGACTGCTATAAGCAAAAACAAGACTGGCCACATCTTAGATAATAACACTGTTGTTCACTTCTAATATGGTTAATATGCAAATTAGATTTATAATTAGTTATTCAAGGGGGAAAAGTCGACCTGTTATATTTTAAAAACCTTGAATAAAATGTGAAATATCAGCAAAAAAGAAAGTGGGATCCTAAACCCTGTATTGACTGCTGTGTCATCGTCTACATGTCCGATGCTCTTTCCCTGATTCTGCTTCGATAAAATAGTTTTTATTCAGCCCCAACAAATGTGGCCATT
This sequence comes from Larimichthys crocea, assembly GCF_000972845.2. Lineage (NCBI taxonomy): Eukaryota > Metazoa > Chordata > Actinopteri > Sciaenidae > Larimichthys > Larimichthys crocea. The sequence goes on along the minus strand of NC_040034.1, from coordinate 16,855,896 downwards.
TGTTTCAGACGAAGCCCAGGGTGACACAGGAAAGGTCCTGACTGAATAATGTGACTGCGGTTCTAATTTGTCTTCAAACCTGTTGGGAAGCCAGCGACTTGTTATCTGTTAGCAGCTGTTGCATTCAGAATGACAAGAACCCAGCACAACACAGTCTACACACCTGGTCACCTACACACACACACACACACACACACACACACACACACACACTGGGCCAGGGCTAGCCAGATGCTGCCCAGACAAGGTAATAGAGAGGAGGAATGGATGGATAAAAGGAGAGAGAACAATAAGGGGGAAGGAGAGAAAACAAAGTGTGAAAGAGAGAAAAAGGTGCTTGTTAAATCTCAAGGGAGAAGAGGAGGCGGGAGGTTTGAGTGTTGGGGGGGGCACACAGGAAAGTCATAATGGAAAAGTGTGCAAGGATGAATGATGGGATGGAGTGACAGGAGGAGAGGAAGTGGGTTGGTCACTTGGGAGGACGTTGGACGGATGGATGGATAGACGGATGTATGTGGAGGAAGAGCTGCAGAGAAGAGGTTGAATTAGAAAGAGTAACAGTGTGTATCACTCGGGAAGAGGACGGGAGGACAAATAGGGACACGGAGTGTAGGAGGGTGGAGAGAAGAGAGAGCAAGAACGGCACAAAAGAAAAGAAGAGAGGACGATGCGTGGCAAGGAGTGAGAAAAACAATGTGACAATGTCTTCCTGTCAGCTGACTTCTCGTGTGGAGAAGGGGGTCATTTTGTAGAGAGCGGTGCATCTGTCCGGCCAACATAGTTTTCAGTTGACAAAGAAGCCACAGTAGTGATTAGGTGAATATAACATCACATTTTTTCACATCAATCAATCAAATAAAATAAATGATCTCTCCTGGCTTTTATTTGGAAATACTCATCGTACATAACACTCAGTAAAACCATTAAAACCATTAAAACCAGTAAAACATTTTCTCACTTTGATTAAATGAAAAAGAAAGTTTCGATGTAAAGGTAATTAGTCATCTTTGAAGGTACTGGCATGCAGCTTTGAACTTTAGAGAGCCAGGCTAGCTGTTACCCACTGCTTCCAGGCTATAGGCCAACCTATACTAATCACCTCTTGGTTCTGGTAACATTCACAAACAGAGAGATCGACTTAAGTACACGTTTCAACTCACAATTAAAGGGAGATCAAAGTCTTGTACTCATTAAATGTGATATTTACTACCACATTTAATCAGTGCGAGACTAAACACTCCACTCCCTTGTGCAAAATGCCTTTTTTCTTTTGACCGCACTGATTCCGAACGAAGCAAAATCAGTCATTTGATTCTTGTTGCGGTTGTTTCTGATTTTTATTTATTTATTTTTGTTTTAAGTATCAGAATTCACTGTGTCTTTATTACCCTGGCATGACGAGGGAAGTTTTTTCTGCCGGCTGATCTCAGTAATTGTCAGAACTTTTATTTTGAAAAAAAAATATAATAATCGGGCCGTAGCAGCATGCTGTTTGATTGCTTCATTTGTCTTTGCCAAAACCCTGCGTCTTCTCCCCCTTCACTTTCCACATTCTCCATTTCTCTGTCTCGATCCATTTTGTCGCTCTCTTTATCTTCTGCCTCAACCCCCCGACTCTCTCTGAAAATCTCTCTTTTTCCGTCCCTCATCTCCTTTACTCGTTGATCTTCAATACTCAACACTACAAAGCCATGTTTGTCTCAATTCCAAATACATTAAACACACAGACCTATACACACACACACACACACACACGGACACACATATGTATTAGTCTGACCGTTTAAATGCTGTTTGTACAGCTCAATTCAGTTCACAGTGTGCACGCTGGGAGCAGCTTCACAGCCAATTCTCGAAATACCCCTACTGCGTGTGTGTGTGTGTTTGCTAATGGGAATATGGCAGTGGGTTAACTTTGCCAGCAAGCCTCTTCATTTGAGTCATAATGATGCCAATAGAGAGACAGATTGACAGACAAAACGAGAGTGAAGGACATATACAGCCAGAGTGTAATAGTGTTGCTGAAATTGTGCTTTTCGGTATAGAATCTTTTTTTCAGATGGGCGTGAGAGAGCTTCAGAAATACTGCTGTGGTGCCAATGAATGCCTGAGGCCTGACTGTGAAGTAGCTCTGCCTTCGTTCATACCTCAATGAGTGCACAAACATGTAAACACACACATTTGTTACCTCCCTTGTTAGAATAAATTATTAAATGCGCCCCCGCCTGTTAATTCCATTATGATTTGGGTGGAAATCTGATAGAAAACAACAAATTGCCTACAATTCCCATGATTAAGTCTGAATAAATTTCCCATTGAGTGCATGCACACACAGATACACACACACATAAACACACATGGATTTGATAGGTCTCACTCTTGGCAGCGAGCCCTGCCTCTGTGTTCCTTGACAAACCAGGGGCATAATGGATCCCACATAACGTCAGCGCACACACACAGACACACAAATACGCCAACACAGGGGAAAACACACAAGTGCGGAGGCATAATTGAGATGTTTCAACGCGAGAGCGAGAGAGGGAGAGGGAATCAGTGCGTGGTGGCACACATACAAATTCAGACAAACAAATCGCACACACACACACACACACACACACACACACACACACACACACGCACACAACACAAAGCCTTATTAGCTCCTCAATGAAGACATGGGAGCTTCATTTACAAAGGCGTTTGGTGATTATAACATGGTTAAATGTCCCGTGGATTTTATGGATGTTCACCACACTGCACTGTTTATTAAACAAATCGAGTCATTAGTTAAATATCTCTTTCTCATTGTTTATTTAGGTTTCCTGTTTAGCAGATGTCCTTTCCCATCCCTGCATCCTCATTAAATAAAAAAAAAAAAAGGTTTTTCTTCATGGAAAGTAATCCCCAGCCTGCGAACACAGCTCTAGAGAGCTTTGTCAACCCTGATCGAGTCGTAATTCTTTCCATATTATTATTTTTCTTTGGGTTGCAGATTAAATATATTTATTATAGGGATGTCTGTGTGAATTTTCTGGAGGACTAAAAGTCATGACACCTCAGGCTTTGATGCTTTAACATTCATTCTACTGGTAGCTCACCTGGTGGACCGTGCACTCCATGTACTAAGACTAAATCCTTACCTTAAGCAACAGTGTACTAAATGGCTGTAGTACTCAGTTAAAGTCAGAATGTTGTCATTTCTGTGGCATATAGGTGTAAATAAAGGTGAACATGCCTGAAAAAACAAAAAAAACAAAACAAACACAATATGCTCACTGCTGTAGATCAACTTTATGAGCCATTAACAATATTAAAATTCAAATTTTGTCTTCCTCCTCCTTCACCTTACGTCTCACCCTGTTGCACTGAAATGATTTTACACCAGAGATTAAACTTTTTTTTTCTTTCTATTATATAGTTATCATGTTTGATAATGTCTAGTACGGTTCAAACATAAAGCTATTCTTTCTCTTGACAAGATCTCAGTGTCACCACAGTGTTTTAAAGAATCGGATCATTATTCTGGTAAATGAACAATGATTCATAAAGAAGGTTCCTGTTTCAAACCTCGGCTGGGTCCTTTCTGTGTGGAGTTTGCATGTTCGCCCCCCGTGTCTGATTGGGTTCTCTCCGGGTACTCCGGCTTCCTCACACAGTCTCAAGACATGCACTTAATAATGTAACTGGTGATTCTAAATTGCCTATAAGGTGTAACCCGCCTCTCGCCCAATGTCAGCTGGGATTTGCTCCAGTCCCCCGCAACTCTGTTAAGGATAAGCAGTTACAGATAATGGGTGGATGGATGGATGAACCATCATTAAGCTACAGTGACCTTCAGCAACTTAAACACTCGGTTAAGATAAGGAAAAGGTCATAGTTAATACAAGGGTGAATTCTAGTCTTCTACAGGGAAGACGGACATCCTACACACCGTTGACCACCCCCTTCTGCACTAAAGGTTTGTGCTGTACATAAATTGTGAGGTGAACATTTGCCCAGAATGGCTGCAATTCCCGAGCCGTTGCGCATGTTGTAAGAGGTTCATTTTATTCCATTGATGACCCAAAATGCATATTCACAAAGCTTGATCGTCACATTTTCTTCCATTATACCATCAACAATAGAGGCCAGATTTCACACAACGTGCCAGTTGCCTATGAATGCCAAAGCTGGACATGTTTTTCTCAGCCTTTGCTTCTCGCTGGACTGGAACTTTAGCTGTCAGTTTACTTTACTCGTTTGTCCAAAAAAAAGTGTGTTTGCTGAGTGCAGTGTTCTTTTCCAGCAAAGTCGTGCCACACTTTCTTTCACACTTAGACACTTTCACCTCGCAGATTTCTAGTGTCAGCTGCTGATAGCTTCCTAGGACATCCAGACTTTTAGACTAATCTGCCAGTCGAGCAGCATCACAGCACTTAGTTTGAAATATATTGCTCTGGGATGGTACATTTTAGCTACCAATTAACACTTTTGTAACCAGCAAACTGAGGATTTTTAAGTTTATTTGTATTCTGAATAGACCCAAAAGTTAGGTGGTATTAAACTATAGAACTGGTATAAAAATGATAAGGCGAAATGTATCCCTTTTCGCCATTTAATAGGTGTAAAATATAATTGAACTAGAAACTCTCTGGACCTCCTTTACGTATCCCAAGACCTTTATTTTGACTTATAGTGATTTAGATTGCCACTCCCCACAGATAAAGATGGGAAACATTGAGAGAAAGGAGTGCAATAACCCTGCTTGTATGTACAGTTGACAGGTGTTAGAGTTACAGGGTCATTACCATCATAATCACCCAGTAATGCCACACATGGGAACAAAACACTCCTCGCTCTCCTTTTCTGCCTCTCTTCACCTCTCCATTCGACCTTGCAGCAATCACTCAGTATGCAGCAGATCTCTCACTAATTGCAAACTGGGTGTGTGTCTTTGTGTGAAATAAGATTAGTTGAAAACACAGTTTGGCAGTCCAAATTTGAAGCCGTGAGTGACCGTTTGGAAGTGCACGTTCAAGTCCGTGACATGACATGTCAAGAGGAAAGTGGTGGTGACATGTGGCATGGACGGTGGGCAGAAGTGTGCTGAAGTATGTTGCAGGGAAGCAGGACACACACACACACACACACACACACACACACACACACACAGCAACCTGTCACCAGTGCATTAGAAGCTTTTAGCACTTCTTAGCTACTCAGTCTTCCTTGAGACTGTGAAAAGACACATCACAAAACAATACACACACACACACACACACACACACAAACACTCTGGGGAATAGCAGTGGGAAATCATGTTTATGATGAGATCAAAATGGTTTGAGGACTTGGACTGCATTCAGCACAGACTGACAGAACAGCAATTTAAACATCATTTGCTGCAGCATAGAGCTGCTAGTCTTTTCCAAGACTTGGTGGGAGCCACAGACTGCAGTATTTAAGCAGGAGGTTCAAAAACTAAAATATGTGTTATGTGTTCTGACATTGTTTTATGTGACTGAACAGGCTGTCTAGTAAATGTTTCTTTTTCTACATGCTTTTCTTGTAAGATATGGCAGTTTTGGACAATATGAGGGGGCAGCCACACAGATACTGTTCTGCATTCAGACAAAGAGAAGTTAAAACAGCAACAATTAGTTGATTCATAGATTTGTTGTCACCTATTAAATAAACCCGACAACTATTTTAATATTCATTAATTGCTTTGAGTCATTGGCTTTAGGAAAACAAATGTCAAAATTCTCTGACATCAGCTTTTCTAATGTAAATATTCTCTGGGTTTTTAATAGTTGAATAGTAGTAGATAAACTGGATTGGAACTGAGTAATATTAATGGTGATTTTAGTTATGCCAAATTAATATTTAAACCTGCATTGGCTGATTTAGGTTCTTTGGAGGGCAGAAAACAGATTGTGAACACAACCTTGACATATCATCACCTATAAGTTGCTTATTTACACATCCAGCAGTTATGGAGCTGAGGTCCAGGCTGCTAAACAATGAGCTCACACTCACAGGTCAGTTGATAATTCTCATTACAAGTGACCACTTGAACATTATTTTTTATGTTGCTATTTGATTAATTGATATTATAATGTAACATTTGATATTATAAAGTCTGTATGATTAATTGATTCATTGCTACTTAAAGAAATTTGTTTGTTGGAAATGCACATCAGTTTGTAACTCCCCATCAAATGGTAACCAATTTGAGTGTATTTCCTACAAAGTCTGGGTGCAGTTTTAAGCAATTATCATTCTCCATGGGAGCTACACTCATTCTCTGTGACTGAACTTCCATTATAATGGCGGAAACTGGGAATAGCTGGATGTCAGCTGCCATAAAGTGAAAAAGAAACTCATTTATTAAATTTGAAACACAGAAGAACACAAATGTGCTGAGCTGCCGTGGTTTACCAGCTATTTCCGTGTTTGTTTAAGTAACACAGGGGGCTGATAACAACATATTTTATTTTGTATATCTCTTATTTGACTAAATGTTTTCATTAGTGACAAGTGTTAACATTTTATGCTATTTTATATTTATTTTTATTAAATGCCACATAGTCCACATGGGAGTTGTTAAGATATTTCAGCAGCTAAAACACTATGAGGCTAAAAAAGATGCTCCTACTCACATTTTCAATTTTTGATGCAGAAAGTCTTTAGCTGTGGAGACTTAGAGCTCTGTGGATGGACTGAATTTATAGTTTGGACAGCGGCAGTTGGCATCTTTACACCGGATAAATTGTGAACAAGCGAACTGCATGCAATTACGATTGTACACAAACCACAAAGGCTGAGGATAGCAATAATGCTTTAGGGATGATACTGCTAAAGTCAAGAAACCATCCTTAACAACAGGTCAGACCAAGGGACATAAACTCTGATAGATAAATACAAGTTGCTCTGAGTGTGTGAGTGTGTGAGTGTGTGTGTCAGTGTGTCAGGGAAATCAAGATTGTGTGGGCGTGTGCATAAATGTTTCTCCATGTGGGAGAATGCCTGTCAGCAAAGAGTGATTGTCTTTTCGCTCTCGAGAAAAAAAAAAAAGGAACTGAGGAGCATTGTGCCTGTCTGTCTGCTTGTGTGCACTCCGTTATTCTTCAGTTAAGTAGCTGCCCTCCACGGCGAAAGCACAGAAACACTATTTCATGTGCCATTTTGGCAGAAAGACAGCGGTTGGTTAAGAATCTGCTGACTGTCAAAAGGTAGACTGGGCTCTCTTTGTTGTGTGGTTTTGAGAAAAAGAGAATTCTTATGAGATTAAAAAAAAGGGAGCATGCTTGCAGAAGCTTGTTTTTTTAATAATGTTTAATTGATAATTGCTCAAGTAATTCATTGCATATTGTGGATGAAGATGAACCACAATAGTGTACTGTACTGTAGGGTATAATGGGTGAGGGTCGTGGGATGAAGGGCTAAAGGGAACGAGGGGGAGTTGAGTTGGAGTGGAGCCCCAATGGTTCCTGGATTTGAATGGAATAGAGAGAAAGATAAAGGGAGATAGACAGATGGATGGAAGTTAACAGATAGGGTGTGTGGGTTCAAGGTGTGGCCTTTGTTCCTGAACACAGTTATAAAACTTATCTTTTTGTTTAACTTTTCACAATGATGCTGCAAATATTTCCAACAACACAGTTCAAAATGAACTTGAACTATGGTTTTGTGTTGGACATACTGAGTTCGAGGGTATATTTGGACTGGGAGTGTGTGTGCAGCTGTGAGAGCCTGCACAAAATAGCAATTAGTTGTACAGCATAATGTGCGTGAACTGGACTCTCAATTAGAAGTACTCCATTTATTATTCCCATCAAATTTACTGCAGGTGCAAGCACACTGTTGAGTTGTGTGCGTGAGTGTGTATGTGTACACCGTATGTTATTTGTTTAGTTGTTACTTGTGTATGTGTGTATGTGTATTTTTTCGTTTACAGCTCTCATATATCATCCCCGCGCTGACATTGCTAAAGATACTGCTCTGATTAATCACCTACACACACAGACGCACATTCAAACATAACAAAACAATAGCTACTCACACTCGTACACACATACGCATGCAAACAAACACGTAATTCAAGGTTATGGTCCAGTTGTCTTTACCTCTAAGTACATCAGAAGGTGACATTGTTTTGGCAGGGCAGGGGGGGAGTTTTTGCAGCTTGGGATTTGTGTGTGTTTGTGTGTCCATGTGTGTGTGTGTGTACTCACTGTATGTCCTGTGGGCAAAGAATCCTTGCTAGAGACTCAAAAGACATAGAACAGCATAGATAAGCATTACTTATTTTTTTCCTTTAGTCCCAAATCCAATATTTCTAGGAAGTAAAGAGGCGTCTGGTTGTATGTAACATGTGTTGACTGTGAATCCACAAAAAGAAACAAGCAGAGTGGTCAGCAAGGTGTATTTTACTAAAAAAGATATGAAGAGTAAGAGAGTGATACTTGAAGAAGTGCTTTAGAGAGAAAAAACAGAAACTAGATGATCTCTTTCCAAACATTTTTTCACTTGTGTTTGATTTTTGCTGCTTAGTAAAGACAGGCAGCTTCCATTGAAACGATAGAAGAACACCAGCATGGGATTTCAAAATCCTAATGATGAAATACCAGCTTTTCTGAAGGATGTGCATGTTACTGCATGGTAACCCTGCTGAGAATGCTGCTGTAAACGCAAGGTTCAACCGAGGAGCATCAGGAAACGCCACGCATCAGAAAAGAAAGAACAGAAAGAAAATTTCAGTATCACTAGTGTGACACTGAACATCTTGTATCAAACCTGTATCTAGATCTGACTACAGGATTGTTTATTCATGTTAAAACCTTTTAAGGGCCAGTAACAATGACTCATTGCTATGCTGTAATTCTTTAAGTATTCTCCCGTCAATATACTTTGTTTCATGCTATATTGCCCTGTATATTGAGGAATAGGCTCCAGCTGGATGGGAGATGGAAGAAAAATGACATTAAAGTCCAGGATTTGTTGACATGAGTCAGATTCCGATCTTACAACATCTCTACAGATTTTGAATGAACTTTTTTGTTGTTTCCGTCCTGTTGGATTTTTTCCAAACTGCATACTACTGCAAACACATTGTCTCCCTTGTTCTCATCCAAAAAAATCTGTTCGTCATTCATTCTTCTCCGTCTGCTTGACCTCAAACAGTGTTTGATCTAAACTCCTTGCTTCCTGTTCCTGTGCTCTGGCTAAACCAGAAACTCACCCAACCCCTTGTTCATCTATTCATCTCCAGAGATTTCTTAATGGGCCACCATCAGCTTGACAGGGATGGACTTCTAATATCACCCTACAGAAAAAATGAAGAGAAAGGTTAGGAAAGTTTTGTATCACAGACTGATGGGAAACAAACTGACATCAGCAACAGAATGCAGAGGCAAATTTAATGTCAGCGAGACAAAGAGATACACAGATAGAGAGGACAGCAGTAAAAGTTACAAGTCAAACGCCTTTTAAACACAGGCAGAGTCACTGTCACCCTCGCAAACCTTCAGTGTCCGCCTCGATGACAGAGCGAGACTGAGAGAGCAAGGTAGAGCAAGTGTAATGTCATCTCCGAAAGCGAGAGAGGTAAAGGCTACGACCTGTGTATAGCTCACAGTGCCTGACAAAATGACTGTTAACAATGTAATTACATCACTGTCTGGCAGACAGCCTGGCCCTGCCTAACCCAATATAATGCAACGAGCTTGGCCAAAGTAAAGTCTTCAAGAGAAATACAAAAAATACACATAGAGAAATCCCAGCACTGCCTAAACCAATACAGAACAAGATGTCTTGCTGCTCTGAGGGAACCTGAATGTGGTTTCATAGTGCATGGAGCCTTGTTCGGGATGTTTGTTGGTTCCTAAGAGCTGAAACAAAACAGATTATTTCTAACACAAAGTTGGGCTTCAGAACTAGGAATGATTTTAATCTTGTAGTCAATAACACAATCTCAAAAATGAAAAGTTATAATGTTGAACAACAAAACACGCTTTTTTTTATTTTGCCAAATACACATGGGGGAGTTGTTCTTACAGCCTAAGTAATGTTATTGTTACTAACTATGTAACAGAGTGTGTTTACTGTTGTTACTATTCTCTTATTTCTACTCCCAAAACACACATCGCCAGGAGACATGTTTGTTTCCTGCTGGACCTAGTTCACTCACTGCAAAGTCTGGTTACTTACTGATGATGTCTTAAAAGTAAATGACTCGAGAATCTTGGGAAATGAAGGCAAAGTCAACATGGCATTATACTATAATTGCCCCTTTAAGGCTGAAAATAGAAAATAACTGATGTTGCCTTCAAGTGCTCCTCCTTTTTTTTTTTTTTTTTTTTTTTTTTTAAAAAGGACGCATAGCTGTAATAACCCACTAGAGAGGCCAAGAGCAAAAATTAGCTATGGGCCCCAGGTGACCGCCAGTTTGTGGTAATTTTATTAAACACACAGTCGCTGATGCACCATGTGCCTTATGATTAGAAAATCCGTTATTGATACAGCCTTCACATTTTTCACTCATAAACATGTACTATTATCATAAATGATATCCTCTGATTAAACGTCTGCTGTAGTCTTAATCACAGTATGTATTATTTTAATGGTTCATGGACAAATAAGTAGGCTAAATAGTGTGTTGTATTGCGTGCAAAACCTTGGGCGTAAGACGGTTAGCTATTATTCATTGAGAGGGTCACAAATGTCATGGTAACCAGATGGTGGGTGGGTTTCCGTCGTGATCTTATGCAGTGCACACATAGGTAGTGCAGGTCTGCATTATTATGCTATATTAATACACGGATTTAAGAGTAATCTCTAAGAGAATGTGTAATACTGAGGTTTATGAAAGGCATCATGGGGGGCTTAGAGATGGGTCACAGGCAAGATGAACAAATATCAGATCAGTGGAATGGTATCAACTGATTTGCCGATTTGTGCACACAATCAGTATTTAAAGCAGCTTAATCCTGGAGTATTATCCATTCATTTCAGAGAGGTAGAACGCTTCAGGAGCTGGTATCTTGTCCAGCCGAATGAAGAGTGTGAGGTGCAGTTGATAAAGAAGAATCAGTTCACCACATATTGTGTCATGATCAAAAGAGAAGCCCATGTTGCCTTTAACAGTGAGCTTGTTAACGCTTCAATGTGAATGCAGCTGCATCCTGATAACTTCAACGATTCTGCATTTCTGGTCACACATGAATGACATGAATTATATATTGTACATGATCTGAAATGATACTGCGCATACAGTATATCGGTCTATCAGTGTGTGTGTGTGTGTGGAGGGCTATGGTGTGTCTGTACAGTATATATATATAATGTGTAAATAAGGATTTTGTATGCAGAGCTCTAACACTGCCAGTTCAGTGGGTTCAGTTCCACTGGGGCCAGCCATACTGAAAATATGTACAGTACCCAGTGAACCTTGAGCGGCTTTGGATAAAAAATATGCTACACCTTTGTATAATCTTTTCTAATTATAATAATAATACATTTTATTTTATAGGCGCCTTTCTGTTACCCAAGGACACCTTACAGTAAATAAAAGTAGACAGCAAATAACAGGAACAAACAAAAGAAGCATAAAAGTATACCAAATGACAAGAACACTGATTACAAATAAGTTAAAAAAATGCAATTAAATCAAATGGAAAAGGCTAATTTAGACAGGTGGGTTTTAAGTACAGACTTAAATTGTAAAAGTGAGTTGATGTTCCTTATGACGGGGGGTAAAGAATTCCAGAGCTGGTGGTGAGACGGGCGGAGGGGACAGTCAGGAGAATGGAGGAGGAAGATGGTGCAAGAGGGAGCAGCATTATGGAGAAGATCCAAGAGATATGGTGGTGTGAGGTTATGAATGGCTTTGAATGCGAGCAGAAGGATTTTGTAATTTATGCGGGATCTGACCAGTGGAGCTGTTGCAGGACAGGACTGATGTGGTGCATGGGGAAAACGTAATTCTGAGTTATCACTTTAGATATCATAAGTCACTTTTATGGATTTGAATTGAACTAAATGAGTCACGTACAACGTTTTTTGCAGGGGTGCACTGACTTAGAAGTAACCTACCCCCATGCGCTCTGTGTTTTTCACCATTGGCTTGAAGTGAGTGAGTTACATATGGATACTAATTAGTTCAGAAGCAGCCCACTCAGGCCGAACAGGCCACTGATTTCACACCATATAGGATGAAAAAGCAGATGAGAGTTTATGGAAGCAGAAGCTCATTTCTACCAAACAACAAATGGAGCTCCAACTTATGCAAATGCATTATTAACATAATAGTATATGCCTGCTGCTTTATCGGGTGAGATGCAATGTGCAATGTGTGGGCAAAAGCAGTCAGAAGGACTTTCACCGCTAATGAGACTTATGAGTATTGATACACATCTTAAGTGTTTGGAATAGATCTTGGCCCTATTGTTAAGTATTTTTCAATGCTCTGCGTGTAGAAAAAACATTTTCCAAGTAATGCCCGATAACTCATGGATCTGGCTGGCTGCTTCTGATTTACAGAATTGAGTTCAGATGGAAGTAATGAGTCAATGTGTGAGAAATAAACTGCTTAGTTGCACATCAGCAATCCAAACCACATTATGGATGGAAACAGTTTTCATCATTCTGTTGTTATGCTCTGTGTGTGTGTAACCTGTGTGTGTGTAGGAGAAAGATTCATTCTAAGGTAATGATAACCCAACAGATCTTGGTGATATTAAATAAATAAGAATGCAGTTATGCATACTATATCCCAATTTTGACATATTCTGATCAGACAAAGTGGGACAAAGCCTGTGCCATTATGTTGCAATATGTTTCAAGTCAGGTAGTGTTAAAAAAAATCCAAAAATAAATCATGCATGTTTGGTATTTAAAGGATTTTTCTTCTTATTTAATTATTGCTCATCCTTTTCAATGAGATTATTGCAGACATACAAAAAGGAAACTGCAAAATGCCGCACTAGTACAGTGTGCTGTGAGTGAAAGGGTGCCCTACACATATAACCCTTTTATAGCCCACGAAAACGGATAACTAAAGTACAACCGCCTTGAGAAAAATATCAGCTTAAAACAATTAAAACTGAGTGGATTTCATATATCATAACCAGGCCAGCAGATACACACCAGGCCAGCAGATACACACATACATATATATAAAGATACAAACGCTTGTTTTTATCACACTATGAAACCACTGAGTCATCAAAACATAAAGGGAAAGTGAACATACACGGAATTTAAACCCACAGTGCCTTACTCTGACGAGGTTCTCCCTCCTGCAGCTCTATTTGTAGAGTTTACAGTCATTTCCCAATACACCATCACATCCAATTTAAGCTTTTTTAATCTGTTTCTTTTAATTTGTCTTCTGGTGCACAGGAACACACAAGGATTTTCGCTGTTCTCATGGGATTTTCAGTGGTTGCTAGTGCCTTCATAGTCTACCTATTGCCAAATATGTACTCTGACTGGAAAGTCCCCAAAAATGGGTGCAGGCTACAGAGAACATTGGTTTATCCAGTCTTGTTCCTGCACCATCTCTCCATCCTTGAGAACTTCTTTTGCTCTTTGGTCAAAGGCGCAAACTTGGTTGCAATACTATTTCTGTCCCAGATACACACACACACACACACACACACACACACACACACACCAAAACAAATTGCTGCAGAATATATTCTGCCCTATTTTTCAAAATAATGGGATATGCAGTGTGTGGCTGTCTATTTGTCTGATGTCCTTTGAAGTTCACTGACATTTTGTAGAGAGATACATCATTACGTGCACACTCAAACGCACACGCACACACACACACTTGCATAGATACAGTGTGCATGAAAGTGTGTGTAGACTGGCCAGTTTCACAGGCTGCAGATCAAAGGCATTTGTATCTCTATAGTGGACCATCTCGGGGTTTTTTTTTCTTCTCCAACTATTTGCAGTTTGTTTTTTTTAAAGTTTGCAGAAATTATTTGGGAAATCCAGTCTGGTCCAAGCAGCTGGGACCAGAGATATTAGACCACCAAGAACTGAAGAATTTATATTATGGATAGTTGAAAAAATCATGAACCTCATGTTTTGGACAAAAAAAGGGTGTTTTCATATTTCATCAGACATCTTCTTCCAGGCGCAAAGTTATTTGCCTTGAGAGTTTATGTTTCATAAGACAGGAAATATGTGTTAATTATAAATCCTGTCATCACCTCAGGTTTAAAAATAGTTTGCTAATTCATCTATTTCTGTGTCTATGTCTGTTCGCCTGTCTATTAGAGTTGGCAGTATGGAATAATACAGGAACTATAAGAGGCAAAACATTTTTCACTACAAAATGTCTACAGACTATATTTCAAACGATGATGAAAGGATAGTTGTGTGCAGAGCAAACTTCTGTGGAATATAAAGCAAACTGAAAGGCTAAAAAGGATGAGTGCAGGAGGAGGTGCTGTGTCTACATTGCTGATGTTCTTTCTTTTTTTCTAATGGCAGCTATATATTGCCATATTTCTTATCCACACGTTTTTATTACTGTTGTTGTGCATATTTAGGTCTAAACGGTTTGTTCAGATCAGTAACTCCCCGTTGATTTTATTTGCAATTAACTGTAATGCACATACTGTCCTGGCATCTGGATTTTTACAATACAAGTCAGCTTCAGCTCTGGGGATTTGATGTTTTGTGTAATTGCAAATGCCCATCACTGTACATTCTGTGTATTCCTATATTTCCAGTGAGCTTTGGAGCGTTTACCCTGACCTGTCCTCACCTATAAGTAAAAACAAAGTGCTCTACACATTATAGAGTGAGTAACATGGTGTGCTCAACATATCTCATTATGACATTATGCAACATGCAATTCGATAAGAGTTGCAGTTGCATGAGAAATGGGCCTTGTATGCAGGTCATACACCCCTGCATAGACAAATATATAATAACTAGAGAAACATTATTCATATTTCAAATAGAGCACATGTAATAGATTTGATTTAGGTGGCATATTCATTTGATAATAGCCCCCAAAGCTCTGTAGCAAATGCTTTAACACTGAATCCATTAATTATGGACTGTAAGCAAACACTTCCATCATAGGTGTCCAGCGCTACCTATTATTAAAAGTTAATCCATGCCTGCTGAACAATCATAATCGAGAATTCCTGTCACTACCACAACTTAATTGCAGAGAAACATGTCCGGATTCATTCCATTCCATTTTTTTTTTACTCAACCAGAAAATATATCTCCTATTATAAAATATAATATCTCACACAAACATTCCACATATGTGTTAAACATTGTCAATCAGCTTCTTCTTGTCCTCATCTTTCCCTTTTTTTCGTGGACAAACCATCTGCTTGGCTCGGCCTGTGAAAATGCATTCTGCCTGCCTGACATATCACCGAAATGCAGCACAATGGATTTAACAGTCTGGAACAAATAACGGTATTATTCTGAGTGGATTACACTTACGCATGCCTGGACCACCTGTTTCATAAAATCAAAATGGCATAAATCCCAAATAAAATAAATAAGTTCAAATGAAATAAATAAATGAAACTTTATTTCACTGCAGGGGATTAAGTCTGTGTTGACTCAGTGAGGGAACTTGTGGAAAATACTAAACAGCTGTCAGGCTGGCTGTCTGGCATTACTGTTTCAAAGATGGTGATGGTCCAGTCAGGATAACCTCTTCAGGGTCTGAATTGGTGGTAAATTCCCAAATTGCCTGATAAAAGAAGTGTGGTTTAGACTGGGCTGAAATTGCTGGCTGCAGTTGCCGCTCGGTTTCATCTGTGCTTCAAATGAGTCTGCAGCAATTTGAAGAGCGGTGACACGTCACTCTGTGAAAGAGATATAAAAGAAGCTGTGTGGTCAATATGTTCTGTAGGAAAATGATCCACAAGAGTCTAATTTAAACTGCTCTCGATTTACTGGGTCTGCTACCCAATTACACAATTAACTAATTCTAAGATAAATCTACCATACTTAAGTAAAAGATTTGTTTATTTGTATTCCTTAAGTTTAATATTAAGTCTTTAACCTTGGATTTATTGGACTCCAGCCACGTGGAATGGCATCTGTCTCAACTTTTACAGATGATGAGTAAAAGCAATTTAAACAGCTCCTTTTCTTTTTTATTAGCAAGTGACATTTCGAGCACAAGGCTCCCCCTCAGACGCAAACAATCATAAATAGTAGAAAAATATATAAATATGTACATTGCATATTAAGTATTACTTGTGAAGGTCTACATCAGCCACAGCGTATTAAGCATATCGTATTCAATACACACAGATGGGTGATCAAGGCTACATATATACAAAACACAGGAAATGTATAGTGTATATACAAATCAGGTACCACAAATAGACTGTATTTTTTAAAACAGCTGTTGTGTACTGTATATACTCCCAATGTTAAAGGTGCTTCTATCTAATCGATCATACCATTTTATCAAACACCATAAGTTAAAACAGATGTAAAAACAAATGTTTAAAACCTGAGCCAAATGCAACATACAAATGAGGAGTGGGGAAGCACGGCAGTACACAGCAAGAAGGTCCCTGTTTCAAACCCCCATTGGGTTCTTTCTGTGTGAAATTTGTGTGTTTATGGGCACTCTGACTTCCTCCCACAGTCCAAAGACAAGCAGGTTAATCGTGCGTCTAAATTGCTCGTAGGCATGTCTCTATGTATCAGCCCTGTGATGAACTTGTGACTTGTCCAGTGTGTACTCTACCTTCTGCCCAGTGTCAGCTGGGATGGGCTCCATTTGCAACATACAAGTTTCAATTTGCACTTTGCATGTACAATACAATAATTTCACTGTCACTCTCATTTTGATGAGTTTCACAAATGTCAGCATGCAGAGATGAAAATGATCACTGATTTGAAAGAACTTATATATAGCTTATGGATCACTTTGATAAAAAGGCGCCTGTTTGCCATAAAAGTAAGCTATGCATGAAGAATTCTGCACTTCAGTATAAACTACAAACAAAACATTTTTAAGCTGCTCGCTGTATTGAAGAAAAAAAAGAAATGAACTAAAAAGTTTAAAACAATGTCTAGTGTAGGGGTGTAACTACGTATTACAGTATGCCCATAACTGATTCATTTAACCAATTAAATGAGAATATGCTCACAAACAACTTGTTTTGATTGAACAATGGTGTACATATGCAGTTTACAGTGATATGCGGCAATGAAGAGCAGCAAATCGTCTCATCTGAACGCCTGGAATTAAAGAATGTTTAGCTTTTTGAATAATGATTGAAACTATTAATAGTTGTTTATTGTCCTTATCATTATGAGAGTATTATGGACTTTTCCAATAATTAATTGAGTAATTGTTTCAGCTCCAGTCTCAAGATCAAAGCAGTTTATAGTATCTAATTAATGTTTGGCAGTGTGTATAATCTAACAGGATGTGTGGCCTTGTTTCTGTGTATGGAAGTCCACAACAACTCTAATATTTACTTGAAGTGTTGAAAGAAATGAACTCAATGTTCATACAGTCTGCACTGATATCCATGTCTGGTGTGAAAAAGCTGGAAGCGAAGTAGCTAATTAAAGCAAAGACCTGGGGATTTGGAGTCTTTTGTAATACTGCTGAGTGGGAGGTTATTGTTCCAAAAGAGTGAATATGTATTGGAGAATGAGTGTTGAAAAGTAGACGTCTCAGCACTTGGCCGAGAAATTGCTGAGTCACTGGCATTGATCAACAATCCGCCACCCTCTCAGAGATTATTGTGGTCAGTCTAAATGTAACACACATCTCTCTCAGACAACAGAACATGTAACACACTAAATAGTCTCATGGAAAAGATTTTCTTTATTAACTCCAAGCTGGAAAAATCCATGAAAATAATAGATCCCACTGGAGACTGTAACCTCCAACATGTCAGGATTTCTCTTTTTTCTGCCACCAATTATCCATGGCTAATGAAGAAATAAAATAAATCTCAGCTTCTGCAGTACGTCAAGGGAAATCAGATAAATCCTTTAGTTTGAACGTGAGAGCTGAAGATAGCATGCATAACACATCCAGTCTCATGAAAGGTTCAATATGCTATATATAATATGACATAGATGATCTGAATATGGAGAAGCTCTCTGCCACTGAATTTGAAAGTCTGCTCTGTTTCATGATAATCACAATTCTCAGCCTCGTTTGTAATGACGAAAGGAGCCAGTAAAACGAAAAACTAGAGCCCGACCAAGCGGGAACCTCTGTGGCTGTCAAATAAAGCTAAAGCGGAAATGCCAAAAACTGCAGTTCCTCGAACATCCACAGCCGAAATAAACATGTTTACAACCTGGTACGAAAAACAGTTTTAGTCTCTATAGCTGATTTCCCTGTTCATGACAACTGTACTGAGGATGTTTTTTAACTCGCCCATTCAAATTATATTAAGAGTTATGCATAATTAACAGCATGGACGCTTTGGGGTGGCTTGTTTGAGCACCCAGGCATCATACAGCCTGCCTCAGCTTCACCGATGATCCACATTTGCTAAATTTTAGATTTGCTGGGAGGTGGCAAGGGCAGGACAATATAACGGGGGCCAGAGCCACCACACTCTGAGCTTCACATACTGCTCTTCAGAACTTTACAACGTCCATATTTTTACTGTCTATGAGCCAATCAATATATCAGTAGGCCGATATTAGCTGAGCACAAATATATCTATATATATATATATATATGTATTGGCGTATATGTTGACCAACATGGACATGGATAATCAAAACCATTTTATAGGACACTACAGAAAAAATGCTTGGTTTTATTTAAACCTATTAATTATTATCTGTTGTTTCATGCATAGTTATTTAAAATTATTAGATTCCCAAAGAGGTTTGTTTACCTCATGCTTATTAACCACATTTGAGGGATCATTGCTAAAAAAAAAAAGTTTGTTCATATACATATAGAAAGATTATCAGCTGATATATCACTATAATCCCAAAAAATGTATGTGCAGAACAACAATTTTCCAGTATTACTTGGGGATACTAAACTCAATCTAAGTGAACTGAGTGTTTTGTTTGATATATCATTATTCAGTGAGGAACAGAGGGTACACTCAATGACAATCAATATAATTTAAATGCAACATAAACAGAATAAATCTGTACGAGACACACGTCCTTTCCATGTGCTATAAAACACAAGCTGCGTGAACCATGCGTTCTTGACTTTGCACAATTGCTCCTCATTGACAAGCACTCTTTTGTCACAAATCCTCCTCGGTAGGCAGACAAACACATTCAATCCAAGCAAAGAAAAAATATCAAAACATGTTTCAGAGTGTTTTGACGTTAAAAGCCGCACTTCCAATCGAATAGTCCAGGTTTATGCCCAAAAGGTGTAGAAGCATTTTCCTGTGCTCAGTGTTCCTTCAATAGGACACTGTGGGGAGAAAAAGTGGCCTTTTGCTGTGTGTCTCTGTTAGTGTGAAATGAGCTTAAGAGGAGCTAAGTCTCCAGCAATGGGATTTTAGTGGAAGCCCTGCTTGCACTGAGTGCAGCTTTACTCTGTGTTTCCGTGCTGAATGTGCATCTCTGTAGGAGTTCTAAAGAGTTTGCTGTTCACTTCCTTTCCCCTGAATTCTCACAGTTTCAGGCCTCTGTGTTTGTGGGTTTTCACGGAGCCATTTGTGGAAGGTGAAATCCATAGTTTGGTGACCCAAAGCAGATCCCCTCCTTTTGTTGTTAGAGTACAAGCCCTGCCAGTTATGGATTTTAAGTACCTGCTTAAGGAGAACTGAGCAGGTATGGCCGCAGGGCATTGAATCTCCAGTTAGCATAACCTCGCTTACCACTGTGTTTCTCATCTTGAATATAACGTGGGATTATGTGCTTAAGGGAGCACTAGGGGAGAGATTATTTGGTGGACTGGCTCAATCCTCTGCTCACTCTACATAATCACCTATATGTACACTGCTATACAGAGCCTCAAGGCAGTTAATAGCCTACTTATTATTTTCAAAATTTAGTTAAAACCTGATATATGCTGTATAAGAATTATTATTCAATGGAGATGTCTCATTTTGACGAAAACGCCACATATCCAGTAACTGCATTAACCAAACCAAACTAGCCTAACTGCACTTAGGCTGTGGAGTAACTGAATTACGGTTTTGTATTGCCACTCAGGCTGCAGTTGCAGCACTGTAGCTTGGTAACCCATAGACTCTGGAGCCCTTACGATTACTGCACTTTCGCTGAAGCTAAATTTCCTTTTTGCTGTGAATTCTAAGAAAAATAAAAAATAGTTTGAGCAGACCTTCAACTTGGCCATCTGTTATCCTAAATGAGACAGTAGCAAAATTGAGTCATAATAAAAAGAAATATTATATTATGTATTGCTTTAAAGTTTAGCAGCATAGCAATATCTGCCCGATCAGCTTCTTACTCTATAATAGAATATACGTAATTTGTGGCTTGTCTAAGCTACTTTTTAATGTATACTGAGAGTCTATTGTATAGATTTTTATCTAAATTAAGGTAAATGGACAAACACAACACAGCAAAACATACACTCAATTCCTATTAACTATGAACTTTAGCAATTAGATACTTTTTGTCTTTTATTATGAAGCAGGTCTGTATGAATACTGTGAAGAGTAAAAAAGAATAAAAGAGAGATGCATGTCAACCCATATTCAGAAACTGTGCCTGTGATGTCATAACTGTACAGTCACCGTCCTCAGCCAAGCCACCCACCATCTGGGTAAACCCTGTTCTTGCTGGAGAGCAGGAGAGAGGAGATGCAGAACTATATCGAAATGTTTTTTTTTACAACTTCAAACCACAAATATATCTTTTTTTTATGGATGTAAAAACATTGTATAAACATGTAAAATGTAAAGTATGGGACCTTTAACATTCTCCAAAGGCAGAGTGTAGTATCTGCTGTTTGTATTGCTTATGATTTCTTCATATAAAACCATCTTTCAAAGTTTTTTTCCTCATCTTCATTATTTCTCTGGTTACTGTTACTGTGGTTACGTTGTAGGGCAGTACACTCTGTATAAAAATAATCTAATATAATTCGCTCACCTTGTTTTCCCGTGGATTTGTGCACTACATTTGTCAGACAGTTTCACAGACAGAGACAGACGGTCTCTGTTTTTCTTTTCATGAATGTCGTGCATACACTGTTTACTTCCGTTCCCCATTAGCATCTCTCTCCCTTTATCTTGTTCATCCTCGTAATCCATTTCTCTTTGCTGCATCTAAGTGACAAGGTGGATGCATTTGCTGACTGACTTGATAAGACATTTAGATCTATTACAGTTACCTAAATGCCATAACTCTCTGAATACAAATGTGATTTACCCTCGGGAGACGGTAACTTGTAAAATCTATTGACAAGATCTGAGTTTGTTAAGAATGGATGTGAAAATAAAGTCCATAAGGGAGCCTGCATGCTATCTCGCTACATTTTTGCAGTGTTTTAAAATCTTGACACGAGAGTTTGATCTCACTTCTAACAGCACAGTTTGAGTTTTCACCATGAGGGGGTGGATAGCCAGATGTAGTAAGAGATGGTGGGAAAGCAGCGGGACTTGGGTGGGCAGAGATGGATGGATAGATAGATGGATGGGCGGGGAGAGAGATTGGGAGAAGAGGGGTGTGTGGCAATCACAAAGATGGAAGGATGAGGTGGAAAAGAATGACAAATGCAGAGATGAAAGATGGTCCAGCTGGAGAGACAACACACACACACACACACACACACAGTGTGTTGTCATCTGGTATTTACATTTTGACATTGAGGTGATAGAAAATAAAAGCATGATGGGAGGCTGTGAATAATGGGAAATTCTTCATGGACTGATGCATTTTTTTTTTTTTTGGATGTTGTTGTTGTAGTTTCTCTCTCTCTCTCTCTCTCTCTCTCTCTCTCCGAACCTGTTAACATAACATTCAAAACTTCACTGAAAGACTTAGCAGGTACTGCCCAACACACATGCAGAGCAAATTGAAATTATCATCGCTCAAATGAATAGGCAAATTATTGTTTACTGATTGTTTGAGTCATATATCAAATAAAAATGTGAAACATCACATGGTTTCAGCTATCCAAATATGAAAATTTGTGGCTTTTCCCTGTTGTGTTTTACCAATTAAACACTGCTTCCAGCCATGTGGCAATGCTCAAGATTAAAGCAAGCGATTTGAGGATGTGGCAACTTCGGATCCAAAGTTAAAAAACACCAAAGTCACACAGTAGCACGGATAAATTAACCAATTAAGGCAATTTATATTGATCTATGTTCTCTTCATAGCCACCAGATTCCTTAGACAAATGTGGTATTTTTGTCTTGAAGAACACAGCAGTTGCTGGTCCAGTGCTGACTTAATCGGTATAGATAGCTTAAGATAATTAAACAAAAGCATCACTGTATCTCGAGCATTTACACATGGCTGTAAACAGTGTCTAATTTGTAAAACGCA
This sequence comes from Larimichthys crocea, assembly GCF_000972845.2. Taxonomy (NCBI): domain Eukaryota; kingdom Metazoa; phylum Chordata; class Actinopteri; family Sciaenidae; genus Larimichthys; species Larimichthys crocea. The sequence continues at coordinate 16,833,429 of NC_040034.1, read as the reverse complement.
ACACAGAAAAGCCACAGTTACTTACATTAAGAGCAACTCCTGTGTTTTGTGGGGTAAAATTACAGCTTTTGTCAAAGGAGTCTGAAGGGAGCACAGATTTAAATAAACGCTTCAGTTTTCTGTCGGAGTCTCTGACACTGAGGTAAAGCTGTAAATAACAGCATACACCTGAACTCATTTTGATTTTTATAGGGTGGTACCTCATACAAGCCCTTTTCAGAAATTCAAACTAACCCTTTAAGGAAGAAAAAAAAGAGTCCTTGCCATTGTTTTGGTTTGCTTAAGGAAACATATATGTATGAATATGTAAATGAGCACTTCACCAGTTACTGGGTAACGGAGCTGCATTTGAACATAGCCCCAGCTGGTGTTTGCTGTGTGTGTGTGTGTGTGTGTGTGTTTGTTAAATAGGCATGTGTTGTATTTGTTTTAAATCCAGTTGCACAGCTGGTGAAATTCGTAGCTTCACAATAGTGATCCATGTTACTCTCACATCTGTGCACTGAATTTCAGTGTGAACACACGCCCCGTTGTGTAACCACTGCTGACCGACCACACCTCACTTATGTAACTGCTCTCTGTAGTGCACTACCACTTCTGTGGTGTTTCAGAGTGGCTGGATGAGTTAATGTGAATAAATGTGTGGGAGCATCGATACTGAGCTCCATTACTACTGAGTGGGTTTGACTCTAACATACCGCAGCACTAATTAGACTTACTCATCTCACGGTTATCCACTCTGGATCTGCAAACATCACATGATGCATTTGCATTTGTGAGACGAGTTAGTGTGATCTTTATCGTCAGATGCTTCGAACAATACAGGTGCAAATTGAAGAGTGTGAAAACAAGAATACCTGTAAAGCCGAAAAGACATATAGATGTAAAGAGAACAATTAGCATCTTTATGGTGATAATAAAATGATGGCTTCCAGGCCAGAAGTAGTGAAACTGTGCCATAAGCAAACATCCTTTTGATTAGTTGGATGGAAATTCTGCATATGCAAGAAAAACAGCCTGGTGTTTATCCTAACCATCATGCAATGAGTGTTTTTTTTGTTGTTGTTTTTTCACAGACATAAAGAGATGTAGGTAAAACTCTTTGAAATGCCTCTGTGTTGGAAATGCTGCATCTATAGATGTCTATAAGATGCACTGCCTTCAAAGGAATCATGCAATCCTTGTGAAGGTAACAAAAATAGTGAGATATCAACATTCCTGAAATGTATTTATTACTGCTTCACTGTTTTGTATCAATATCTAGGACACAATGTTTAAAAAAAGTAAGAACTGCTTCAACAACAGTTGATTTAACCCGGTCAAAGTCACACGACTAGCTAATTTGTCTGAGAACTCTTTGCTACATGTGAGAGAATTGGTTAAACGCCCCACATCCTCTTTTTAAAGTGTCTTCTCTGTTCATATTTGAAATGCACCAGATGTCTTAATTACTGTTTGTTAGTTTGCAGTTGCACTTGGTGACTGTAATTAAACTGTGCTGTGCAAATATTGTTTTGTTTCAACTTAATTCAGTTTTCCAAAATCAAAACAATACTTACTCTGTGTCGCATTTTTATTTTATTTTTTAAAACTGGACTCAAACAAAAAAAATCCAAATAGAACGACTTGTGTTCAAAGAACATTATTCATTTTTCTTCTCTGTTCAGACGATTAAAGGGAAACAACGTGTTTGTGAGTCTGTTCCACTGCTGTGTTAAATATCACAGCAGCACAGATCAGAAGCCTGCCTTCTTTATATTTATCTCATCTACAAACACTTCTTGGTATTTATTCTGCTGCACTGTTCATTTTAGCCTATGTGTGGTTTAAAGGGGGGAAAAAACAGCACAAGCTTCTCCGAAGCTTCTTGCATGCACAGAGAGGGTTTAAAGAACTATTAACCATTACTAGTATTGCCAGTATATTACAGGTTCCCTCATATTTTACAGATGGAACTCTGCATTCAGGAAGCACAGCTATTTGAAAGAATATTTTACAGTTGTAAGCAAATCTACTCGACACTGCTTCTGTTTTCTATTTATAGGCTTAGAATTGAAGGCACAGGCAATAATTCCCTCTATACAGTCCAAGATAGAACAGAAAGCTTAAGCTGTGAATCTGCAGTGCAGTGCTGTACACAGACAGAGAATTGCAAACACACACACACACACACACACACACACACACACACACACACACACACACACACGCATACAGACGCTGTTCTCATCCTGCTCACTAACCTATTTCAATAATTCAGAACAGTGACTTGCTGGCTGGCTGGCATGGGGCTCTGTCCATGGACTCAGTCAACCATTAGACGCAAACACACACACACACACACTCACGTGAACATGGCATTAGTTATGCATGGCAATTTTACATCTTTGCAGCTATACACACTAAACAAGCTTCAGATATTTGCTTCCTAAAGGATTTGACTTGTTTCACACCCAGGGGGCCGTGTATGCATGCGGGTTTGTGTGAATGTTGTATAGATTTGTATTTCAAATCCAAAATCCCACATATGCAATGTTATGCATGCATAATTGAGGAAGTGTGAGATCCTGTTTTGCACATTTGTGACTCTGACAGAATTCACAGTACGTACTTGTGAGTATCTGCGTGTCGCAGGTCTGTAGAAGTTACAGCTTCTAGTTGTTATATTATATAACCTCTAGCTTTAAAATATACAATATCATTTCTCTGCATCAACAATCTATGATTCACATCAAGCGTGCAACAAACACATTTCAATCAGAATCAGATCAATTTTGTATTAATTCCTTTGCTACTTATAAATCAGTCCTCTATGTAAGCCAGTAACTTAATTGACTTAACTTAATTACATTACATTAGAGTTACTAATCCCACTAACACTTCAGGGGTCAGCTTAAAAAAACAACAACATATAAGCATGCAGCAACATTTTATTTTTATTTTTTGTTTAGGTGTGACAAGTGTAAAAGAAGTCTGTTGATTTGTCGGAAGTCACTCCTCCCTCCAACGGATCCACTGAGCAAAAAAATCTAGAATATGGTTGTATTTGTATTGAGGAATAGCACCAAAAATGAAGCTCCAGTAACTCGGTGACAAGAACTTTACATTTCCTACTTCTTGGCAACAGCAGGAACAGGGTTCAGTAACTTAACACAGCTCTGAGTGAAACTAATCTCCAAATCAAAGATTCAGGTTGAGCTACGAGAGTACTGAGAGCTGAATGCAGAGAGATTTCTCTTTAGTCTCCGGCCCAGACATGTGAGGTACATGGTTGGCCATGGTCGGTCCTCATAGGACCACAGGCAGTGCAGCTAGGCTATCCCCTGCTGTGTGGCTGCAGTGCATGTCCCCACAGCAACCAGGCCCATAGAAAAATCATTTTAGTGTCTTGACTTTGATAGTAATTTGATGGAAATATAATGTATTTATTTACATGTGCTCCTTTCTTCACAGATCACTGTAATACTTAATGTGCTACTCAACCTCAAACAAAGATCTGTTTAATTTAGCAAAATATGGTGCTACGTGGTAAAATGTGTGCCACCTTTCCAACCCTGTGGATGATATCATATTGTGATAACTGGTTGGTTCATACATAATACACATAATACAGCATGAAACATCCATGTATGATCTCTGTTACTGGTTATGAAGTGTCCATGCTGTGGACTCTCATATAAATAATAAAGGACACACTAATTCAGCAGACTTCCTGCAGCTGTGCAGCCTAGTTATAGCGTTTCCTAGTTTGGACTTACATAAGATATTGAATAATTGAAAGTGATTATTTTTAGGAGATCATATATATATATATATATCTATCTATATATATATATATATATATATTTTTTTTTTTTCCTTTTTTCTTTTTTTTTTCCATTGTTTGTCTTGTTTCATGTGGAATTCATCAAAGCTTTCATCTTTATCTGGAACTGATGTTAAGTAATGTCACTATGGCTGTCACCACGGGTATCCGGGCTCATTATAGGATATATGCATCTTGAAAAGTCCAGAACAAAACTCGTAAATGTAGACTCACCCTGGGGCTTCAGGCTCATTAGACTGCACCAGTTGTCTTTTCCCACTGGGAATCTACAGGAAACCAACCACTGACCCACAGTTTAAGTAATGCAACTCTAATGCTTTTTTGCTGTTATGGATTTCACCAACATTTAAAACGCTGCGGCTCTGCACTGCTGCAGTCATCAGATCATGTTTGATGGCGACTGACAGACTTTGATTAATATTTTAGAAGGTTTTTTTTTTTTTAAATACAGGAAACATATATTTCCAGCGTAGACAGGTGAGATAGATGACATTAGGTAGATGACTTTTATATACCTGTTTGTGTCTGTAAATAGCTGCCGCAACAATGTGCGGTGTGGAGTTACATAAAAAGCCTTGGACTAGTTTCTGCTGTGCAGGCACATCCGAAGAACACTATTCACTCTGTAGTTGTAGTCGTGTTTCTTTGGGGGTTATTTTGGAACATGGGTGGAACATGATTGAGAATTTTGAAGGAGTTCATAAATAAACAAATATTTGGTAAATGATTTCAGGAGTTTGTGTTATGGCTGCAGTGCCTGCACGTGTCTGCCCACTGCATGTACAATAGAGCTCACGTCCTTGCATGTGGTTCAGGGCGTGGTCTAGCATATTAACACCAGTCAATCACTTTCGTTGCTGCTGACAGATTTGCTGACAAAGAGACTTTATTTTAGCACCATATCATTTTAGTCAAGGTCATATTAAGAGTGGGGAATTAATAAATCACAAAGGTAATCTATCATTCAGTTCATGTCATCTGTCTATCTACTGTATCCATCCATCTATCCAATCGTTCAAAGTCAAAAATGTTTGGATGTTATTTATTTTCCTGAGTTATTGCATTTGGCTGCATATTCATTAAACGTAAAGTGAGCCCACGATTTTGAATGTTGCCCGGTCAGCTGTTGTGTTCAGTTTGTCCAAGAGCTTATCAATATTTTGGTACGCAGCAGTCAGAGAGTGGGTCAAGTTTAGTACCGCTTCTTCATAGTCATACCTGTGGTATCAGTCCAATGGGTGGATCTAGAAAGGTTAATATTCTGGAGTGCTTGTGTTTGTGCTGCTCTAGGCAGATTTCATTATTGGCTGACTGTAACGTGTGTGTGTGTGTGTAGTGTGTGCATGTGTGTGTGTGTGTGTGTGTGTGTGTGTTTGTGTGTTTGTGCTGATACCAGACACCACCCCACTATTGATGTGAGAACAGTCTCTAACTCTCCTCTGCATCTATCTTTATCTCCTTCCGTCTTTCTCTTTTTCACTTTTACATTCACCCCCCCTTCCTCTTTTTCTATCTCCCTGCATCCGCCTCTTGCTTTTTTTTTTTTTTTTTTTTCCTCTGGTAACACCCTCCACCGCTCCTCCTTCTCTCACTGTTGCAACCCCATGCTCACTCCTCATCCTCTTTTCAACCCTGTCCTGCTCACCCTCCCCTCCACCCTCACTCTTTGCCCTCATTCTTTTCCTTCCTTGCCTCGTTTTGATCCCACCCTCCCTCCATCCCTCCCTCTCTGCCCTGCTGGCTCAGCTGGTACAGAAGCAGCCTTTGTTTCAGCTGTGTCCTCTAGCCTTTGAAGGAGGAAAGCTGAAAAGCGAGAGGCAGGGAGGGCTAGAGAGAAGACGTGGAAGCATGGAAAGGCTAGGAGAGAGAACCAAATGGGAAAATGGGATAGAAAGAGGTGAAGTATGGGAGGATAAATGTAAAGAGGGAGGGGGGGGCGGATGAAGGAAGGATGGAAGGAAGAGGGATATCTTGGGATCAATGGTCAGGGTTGTTCAAGTCATTGATATCCAGTACCAACAGCATGTGAGGGCAGATTTCCTGTGTGGCGGGGGGATCAGTCTATAAGACGTCTGCTCTCAACGTAGCACACTTCACCTGGTTCAGTGGTGCACAATTCTCAATTAAAGGCTAACCATGCAATTTATTGATAATTAAGCTGATCTTGAACAAAACTTCGTACACCTTTACTGTGCTGCTGGCCAAGTAGTCGTCATTACAAATACACTATACATGTTACAGGTTGTCCACATGTGGTGTGGAGACAGAAAGTGGTTTACGCAGTCAAAAGGTTTGTTTTGTTGAAATATTGCTTTATGCGTCCTATGCTGAATACCTATTTACTCTTTATTTATTTCCTGTTCCACAGTGAGTGACAACAGAAAGAAGATTTTGGAGCTTTACCCTCATCCAAGATGTTATAGCTGTGGTAACATGTGAATCCTGAAGCAGAGTGTTATCCGCTTTTACATCTCTGAAGGTAAGATGCATTTATATTTGGCCTTTTTAAAAAAAATTTAATGGATTTGCTAGGGAATAATTAGAATATGACATATGCATATGAGTTTTTGAGAAATACAATCACCTTGCTTTCTTTGCTGAGAGTTACATGAGAAGACCGACAGCACTCTCATGTATGTACGTTAAATACGAAGCCACAGCCAGGAGGTGGTTGGCTTAGCTTAGCATTAAAACTGGAAACAGGGTGAAAAAGATAATAAAATCAACCCACATGTTTATGTTGTTTGATCAATCCATAGAAAAACAGAAAAAGTCCCTCGCCAGGAAACACAACCTTGCAATTTGGTTTTATTGCATCGTCATTTATGCACATTTTCCAAAATATTGCATGTATTCCTTTAATAGTTCAACTGTGGAGGGTTGTTGTAAAAGTGTGTTCCTCTTCCTCGATAGAGATTTGCTCCAATGGAGGGCAGGCTAGCTTTTTTTTTTTTTTTTCTGGTAGTAGAAACCAGGTTTTAATGCTGCTTAGCAGTTTGAGTCACAGAGTTCAATGAAAGCAGGTTAGATTTGGTTCAAAGTAACAAGGTCGGGATTTGTCACCTGCATGTCTAAGTGTGGTCTCATAGTGGAAATGGAGATGTAGTGGAAGCTACATTGATGTTTTACCAACCTGTGACTTTGTGTGCACCTGTAGTGGAAACCTGAATAGTGTTATTTGGTTCTCTGCAGCTTTGCTATGGAAATTGGATTAGCCCTGTCTTGTCCTGTAGTGGAAACCAGGCTATCTTGTTTTCACTCAAGGTGAATACACAATGGAAACCAGGCTGTCCCAGTTTGGACTCGTCATTGAAACCAGGTTGTGGTAGTGTCAGCTTTGCAAATCAAGCACAACACTTTCATTCCATTTCATTAGGAATCAGCTCGGATTGTGGCCTTAACAGCTTTTTTTTATTATTAAATCTCCATACGTGTCTCATTCTCACCCTTTTTTTTAATCGCCACTCTTCCTCCTTCCTTTCTCATCTCCGCACTAGTCTTTTCAGACGGGGATATGGTAGCTTGTCATCTTCATACAGGCCTTCTCTGTCAGAAATCCACCTCTAACCCTGTGAGACTCTGCGGCTGATTCCCTCTCCCCCGTGCCCTCTCTCTCTTTTCCCTATAGCCTACCTTCCCTTTTCCTCTCATCAGCTGACTGTTAGATCTAACTTCGACATGGCCCTTTGGGATGTGGCTGACTGCTGAACTAAGCTAGAAAGACGCAGAGGGAAGGAGAGAGGGAGAAACTGGGGAGAGGTGGGCAGATGAAGAGAGAGTCGATAATCTATCTATCTATCTATCTATCTATCTATCTATCTATCTATCTGAACCTAATTATGGGTAAATCTATAATCTTTGTATCTTTTCAACCTTGACGCTGTTCTCCGAAGTCAACTGGATTAATTGAAGAGGAGATAGAAGATGAGATTCATGTGTGTGTGTGTGTGTGTGTGAGCTGTATATTTCTAACAATGCCGCAGGCAAATGTAAAATCTTCTCTGACCCTGATGAATCTTACATGCATACAAACAAAGTGTGTTTTTTTTTTTTTTACTGAGATATAATCATAGCTAGATGTGAACGATTCTCACAGACTATTATTCAGTGCATGTATACTTTGTGCGTGTGTGTGTGTGTGTGTGTGTGTGTGTGTGTGTGTGTGTGTCGTGCCTTTCACATAATCTTCGTCATTGTTCATCATCACCCTCAGCACGTTAGCCCTCTCTTTTGTTTTTCATAGTTCCGTTGTCTCTGTTGACTGTGTAATCAAAGTGTAGTCCACCACAGACCTTTTCTCTTCATTTACAGGTTTATCATATTGTCACTACATATTATATAAATATAGCAATATAGAAAAAATCTGCACCATGGATATGGGCATTCTATAAAGTTGGGGGACATACAAGAAACCATTTAGAAAGGAGTGCCGCGAGAGAGACGTTCTGACCTTTAATCTCTAGTATGGGACAAGCAGATGGACATGGATGGAAAACAATTCCCTACAATTCCCATAATGCATTAGGCTTGGGCTATTACAGTTTGACTTTAATGTTATCAAAACTTTTCTTTCTATTAGACTGATGCAGAGTTTGATTTATCGTAGTGTTCGCCCTAAAAGAAGATGGGCGAGGCCCGTAACTGCCTGACACCATCTTCAACATTGACAACGCAGTGACCTCCTTCACTTTTCAAGCAGCCGGGAAACAAACACATCACATGGGAGCTTATTTTGGTCTCGAGAAGCTGCATCCTTTATTTACTGATATAAACTGCACATTTACTGCTAAACTGACAACCTCACTGCTCACTGTTCCGCTGCATTCGCCGCCACTCTGTGCTGCTTGCTCTTGCACACAAAACGGAGCTGCTCGATGGCGACTGTGAGTGGTTGGGGATAACGTTACAGGACTAGTCAAATAGAAAAATTGCCCCTATTTGGGAGTATTTTTAGGTTCAAAGCTGTGTGCATATCATCTCCATTCAGCTTTGATGTGTCTGTATCCAACACATCAACAAGTGTCATCAGGACAGACTTGTGCTTATTTATCCATCTAATCAGTGTTGTATAGGGCATAAGTTATAGCAAGGCTGATTACATTTGATACACACAACACACTTTTACAAATACAAATACTTTCATATACTGTATACCCCAGTGAAATGTCATATTAGACCCGAGTCAAATAGCATCTTTAGTTAGATCTTTACTAGAACTGGCACGATCTGTCAATTAACAGAATAACAATCAGCAGTTATTTTAATCATTCATTCATCTTTTAAGTAATTTTAGAAGTGTTAACCATTATCATTCATTCATCTTTTAAGTAATTTTAGAAGTGTTAACCATTCCCTAGTTTCAGCTTATTTAATGCATGTCACGTTGTTTTTTCGCAAACTTTAGAAAGCTGTTTTCACAAGTAAACCTGACCATTATGTGTAAAGTTGGTGCAATGCGCTCGTCAAGCTGCATTAGTTTACACTGTATTCATGGATGCTTAGACAAAAAATAACTAGGTTGCTCATAATGCTGATGAAAAAGTCTAGAAGAATTCATTTCAATATGAACTTTGGTTCAAAAGAAGTTTTAAAAAACTGATTGAGCATCACATGAAATTAAATTAACAGTGCATATAATGTACTTACTGAATAAAGCATACAACCTGTCAGTCAATTTCCTGGGAGTAGACACGCTGAAGGTTGGAGACAACAATAGATAGAGCATGATTTCTTTTATTATTATTATTATTTTTTTTCCCTCATTGCTTCAGGGAGAGATGCAGACACAGACATGAAGAGCGATGATGAGATCAAACAGCCTCTGTTTGTTTTTATCTTTTTAATGAACAAAGTGCCACACATCCCAGAGCTTTGGAGTTCACTCAGAGGACTATGTGCTGATGAGGGAATTCAACCTGCAACCCTCCAGCTTCTGAGAACAACTTGAACTAATGCTCTCTTTAGAGCTGGATCATCCCTGTGCGTGCATGTGCTGAAGTCAACTCGACTGCTCAGCAAAACAGATCAAAGTCAAAGTCAAGTCTCCCTCTGTCCCTTACTCACTTTGATGAATGGAGACCAGGATGGATGGATGGATGGATGGAAGGAAGGGAAAGGAGGACAGATAAAAAGGGAGGAGATCGAGAGAGGGATGAATGAATGACTGAAAGTACAAGGAGATCCAGAACGGATTGACGGATGTAGGGGGTGCACAGAGTACGTGAGGTGGAAGCTAGATGGATGAAAGGGTGGATGGATGGCTTCGACCTTTCCATAACCCTCTAAGCTATAGATTTAGTCACATTTCTTTCTTTCTTGGCTTCTTTTTTAACTTCCAGCGAGCCATCGTTCTTTTTTTCCCCAGAGCTTTTTCGCCCTCTTCTCCTCTTCTGTCTTCTGTTTTTTTGTTTTGTTCTTTTCCTCTTCACCCTTTTCCTTTTTGAAATGTATTTTTACTTTCTCATCTTTCGATCACGTTAGTTTCCTTTTTTTTTTTACTTACATCACATCACACCCCTCTTCTCCTCTCAGCTCATCTCATCTCCTGCTTTCCTCCGTTAACCTCCCTGTTACCTCCTTCTCTGGCAGTGCACATGTGATAATCTCACTAGGCTGCATCCGTGTGTGTGTGTGTGTGTGCATGTGTGTGTGCGCTCTCTCCCAGAGACTTGAAAGGCTGCCTGAGTCCCTGGGGGGAGTTTGGCATCTGAGACCTGCCACGGGCCAACCAAGCCTGGGTCACCAAGCTAACCTCTTCCCACTGCTTCGCCTCCGACCCTGTGGGATAATAGGTGTGAGGATGGGTGGGCAGGTGGAGGAGGAGAGGAGAGATAAAAGGGATGAAAGCCAGGGGATGAGGATAATTCATACATGAGTGGAAATGCAAATACATAAGACAAACACCCCGAGGTATTCCGTTAGTCATGCTTAAAACTCTTTCCCTCTGTTGCTTTTACGTGCAGTCGTTAGTCATGCTGAACACTTCAAAAGTGGTTTGTGTGTGTGTTTTAACTCCCAGCATGACATGGATACCTGATATGGGGGCAAAAAAAGAACACAGATGCAATTAAACATGGTATTTGAAGTTAAATGCAAGAACTTAAAACTGTGTAATGATATTGTAAGACTAACCAAGCAACTAAAATGTCTTTAAAGCAATGTTGCAGTGAAATTATTTCTGCTGCAGAGTAGTCGGAGTGCAGGTAGAGTTGTCGAACTATACAAACAACAAAACAAACAAAACAAAAAAAGACAGAAGGAAAAAAAAAAAACAGAAGAACAAATACAAGATGAGAAAATATACGGCATCTCAGCTGTGTCCGTCTGCACTTTATGTTTCAACAAACATCACTAAATGTTTTAAGGGCTATTCTTATTGGCAAGTGCTGAAAAATAGTGTGCGTGTGTGTGTTTTTTTGTTTCTTTCTCTCCGGGAACGACAGGCAGAACATAAACTCAATATCACCAGGCAGCAAGAAAACACATTACCAAGGCTACACTGACAAGCAGCAACCTTTCAATGTCTTGACTTTGTGTACCAATTAAGATCTGACACATTAATACATTCTCAACTAGTTCAGCATACAGACAAATTAACTGTAGAGAACAAGCGCCAAATCTCTCATTGCTGCCTCCACCCCTGGAGTATGGTTAAACTGAAGGATTTAACATTTAGATTAGGGCATAAGTCAGACTACCAGTGTACACGGCCACATTACTATTGAGAAAACCTGCATCTGAACCTAATTAGACACAATTAGATGCCAGATTCTAAATTTTCTTCCAGATGTTGAAAAAAGTAAAAGGCTGATGTGGAGGTGCCTATAGTAACACAAAAGAGAAAGTACATGGTGGCACGGGGTCTTAATTTTGAGATTAAACACCACCTCCAATCATTTTCACCATGTCTTCATTTCTTTACAGTGACTACACCAACATAATAATACTACACTTAATTTGTATAGCACCTTTCAAACACAGTTATTGAATGTGCCAGTGAGTTACAGTAAAAGTGGAACACATGCTTGTTTTGCTTAACGCTTGGGTAAAGGGATGTTGTAAATCAAACAGACAAATCTGCTCATTTCCTTCTTGTTTCTTACCGTATTAAGGCCATTTTCTTCTTGTTTGTGAGAATCCCTCACAGGATTTGTTTTATTTTGTTTTTATGGGAAGTGAGAGTCTGTGTCTCTCTCTGTCATAATATTTCTGACTTCCTCCCTGAAATTCTTGGCTGTTCTCTCTATCGCTATCTGTTGTTGTCTCACTGTAGGCAGCAACAGGATATGGAGTGTGTACACAGGATGTGAGGGTAGCCATACTTGTTTATTGTATAGTGAAAGCCCACAGCCTGGCTAGAAGTCAGTGCTGGATGACAAAAATGGACGGAGATGGTGAGGTTTAGGATTCAGACCGCATCTGGTTGTTATCACTTTGTGTGTCAAAGTCAGCATTCAATTGTTCACTGTGTATTTACCATGTAGAGTCCATTGTGTTGTCACATGTTGATGACTGTTCTTATATCACAGAGATGATAATGGTCACTGATCAAGAATAAAAGAAAATGTCAAACGAGGACGGAACCTGGATGCCAAACTCAAATTGTATTCTTCATTTAATTAGACTTTATTTGTATGACACGTTTCATACAGATACAATGTAACACAAAGTGCTACTGCTGCGAGAAACAGTTGTCTGACTGAACTGACAAACTATTCACAGATGTGTTAAGAGCAACAGATCTGTTCCAAGACAGATACAGCATCGATTTACAGGTAATTTCAGATCAGAAATTTATGGAAGCAAAGAAAGGGAGAAAACTGCCATTGATGCAATATATTTTATTTTACCAGTACCACAGATGCTGTCACACTATTCCACTAATCAACAACCTGCCAAGATATAATTAAGTGCCAACAAAGGCAGAGAAGAAAGAGACTGCGAGCTAGTTAACATGCTGGATTGAAAATGTTTAAATAAATTACCATTACAAATGTTTTATGAAGACAGAAATGCAGTGAAATTCTACAGGTTTGTTTGACCGCGAGGATACACAAAATGCATCTTGAGGGCGTCAACTCTGCCTCTTTGCCAATCTCTATCTCTGCCTCAGACTCTCTTTCTATTTCTGTCTCTCTCATTCCAACTTTATTACCCTCTGCTTCTCTCATATCCATCACTTTGTCTTCTCTGTTGTCTTCACCCGTCTGGAAAAGTGCCGCTAGTGATTTGAGTACGTCTTTATCCGTCTATATCACTCTTGCAACCTTAAGTGATTCTGTTCATGCAGCTAGTATGCTAATATATTTGTTTTTATTATTTGATTTTTATTTATTTTTTTACTCAACCTCTATATAACTGAGGGGACAGTGTCTAAAAAATGAATATCCAAGGTTAAAAAGACAGCGGCACGTACAAAAAAAAAAACATTTCATCACACCCACGGCCTACATAAAAAACACAACAAGCAATGTACGGAGAAAAAAGCATTACATAAAGACAAACATGAGGCAGACAACAGTATCAGCCAGTACAGCAGTGCAACAAAGCAGTAAGACAAACAGACAAAGAAAAAAAAAAAGCAGTAGCAAGAGAACGGGAACATGCAGAGGGAGAATGAGTGGGTCGGGAAGCAGCTACAAATCTGTGTTACAGTTTACTGACCACACTGGATCCCTTTTCAATCTTATGACAATGTTTATGTGGAGACATTGGACCTGTAGCATTTATGTAGTAGTTATTCTGAACAATAAACAACTATCGAGCTCGACACTTTTACTGTGGTTGGGACTAGAACTATACGTAATACATTGGTGGCAGGTATTGTGCAATAAGACAAGTGAAAACTGTGAGATTTAGTCATTTCTTTAATTGTAAAGTTCTTAAGGCTGTAAAACCATAACACACATCAAGTGCACATCTATTTCAGCTGTGCGTTGTATGCTGGGGTGAAATAAAATAAAAGAAAAGAAAATGAATATGTATAAGCTTCTGACATTTTTAAGTATGCTAATTTCCGAACTTTTCACAGCATCGTGCACTTTGGAATGGGGACATGGCGAGATTTTTTTTAGAACAAGCTCAAGGAAGCAGTAACACAACAATAATGAATTATAAACAATACCTTTTGTATAATGTATATCATCTATTTATAAGACAGTTTCAAGCCTCTTACAGTACCATAGTGAAAGCAGTGGATTCCTGAAATGTAGAAACTTTATTTAAAAAATGATATGCTTTAGAAAGTGGTTACTCGCTTTTACATTAGCTCCCAACATGCTGGCATCTGCAGTTTTTTTATAGTACACAATACAGCATGCAACCTAAAAGGATGTTTTTGTATTAAAGACACATTATGTCGGACTTTGCTATTGGTGAATTTGTATTGGAGACATGCAGCCATCAGAGGGATGGGCTTAGCTTAGGATATTCTCTTTTTGTGCTTTCTGATTGAGCTGTTTCCACTGTTTTCACTTTCAAAAGCAATGCGTTCAGTCAGACAGCTTGCAGATGCCATCCTACCCTAAAGCTACATGTGTCTCCACCAACATGTCTGCCGCTTTGTCATAGCTTTGGTCTCTTTTTTTTATTTTTTTATTCTCTCCTCTCAGATTACCCCTCCTCTTCTCCCTGCTAGGTAGATCTTATCTCTTGTCAATGTCTCTCAGCCTGTTTCCACTCTTCATCTCCCCCTGTGTCTTTCTTTTTTTTTTTAACCTCATTTCTTATTGAGCACCTTGGTTCAGCATTACACGGTTTCATTCTCTTTCTTTCGTCATCTTTTTCGAACATTTTGTGCCTTGGCTTGCTTGTCGGAGTGAGTCAGTATACCTTCCCCTTTGTCTCCACCCCTTTGTGTATAACTTCACCTCCCTGTCTTCTTGGTGGTAAAAATAGATGCACCAACACATTCGAATTCCTAACATGTCTTTGGTGGAGATGTGTTCTCTTGTGGTAAGGATTGCAGAGGTGTTTTCTGGGTTCAGTTTGTGGTCATTCTGTCTTAATTAAAGCTGCATTTTATGTTGCATACTGCATGTTTTGCTTGTTATTTTTTACTGTTATTCATTTTAGGTTTCTACTTAAGAGCTACACTAACCCTTATAAGTTGAACAAACATTTCTAGAGGCCTAGGCCTGAACTGAGGAGACAATACTCACACACAGCCACCTAAAAAAAAAAAGAAAATCTTAATAAAACAACTGAAGAAGAGAGGTGGTGCTGCATAGATATAGTACACACCGCAGAGAGCCGTCAAGCCAGCAGGCTGCTTCATTTTATATAGTTGTTCATGGAGAATAGTGAGAGTAAAATAAAATCTTCAAAGTGGAACACATGGTTTGAAGACATAATTATAACAATAAAGCATTATTCTTGTTGTGTAGAAATTGCTGAAGTCAAAGGTCAATGGTGAGGTCAGGAAGGAAGAAAGTGTTCAGGAGCCTCTGATGTCTTATGCTGTATTATTTATTGACGCTTGGCAGAGGAGAATTAGAGACACGTTCAAAGTACATCCGAAGTGCTTGAGTCAGTCTCACATTCTGCCCAACTCATGCTGGTGGATAGACTTTAAACCCTTGGAGGTGTTATTGTCAGCATATTCTAGTCTGGAGACACAGATGTCTGTTTACACAGATTGGAACGTCAACGGCTACTACTATCTATTATGTCTAGGTCTAGGAAGGCAGCAACAGGTCTCTTCGACCCCGGCCACCACAGTGTTGAGATATGGTGGCACCTAGTCAAAGACAAACAATTAATACTGCCGAGGACCTCAAGGCCCACACGTGACCTTGTGTTACCTAAGGACTGAAAATTCAATAACAATTCTTACCTTACCTTACCTCTCGCTAGCTTATTATGTACTGCATTAATATCATCAGTTTTCCACATAATACATCACTACAATAGCAGGGCTAACCTAGAGTTTATCTACTACCTGTATGCATGAGTACTGAGGGTTGAAACTGGTTTAAGTCTCTGGTTTCTGATCACAGAAGGACACTTGTACACTATAGACAGACAATTTCTTAAAAAAACAAAACAAAAAAAAAACCTCTGGCTCTTTCTGGCCCACAACTAGTAGTGTCTTAGTGTGTCCTCGGAGGAAATACAAACAAGTACCGTATTTTCCGCACTATAAGGCGCATCAGATTATAAGGCGCACCTTGAATGAATGGCCTATTTTAAAACTGTTTTCATATATAGGGCGCACCGGATTATAAGGATTATAAGATTATAGAATAGAAGCTACAGTAGTGGCTGGGGTTGCGTTATGCATCCACTAGATGGAGCTGCGCTAAGGGGAATGTCAACAAAACAGTCAGATAAGTCAGTCAAACTTTATTAATAGAAATGAACAAACAGCTGTTTTATAATTTTTCCCGAGGTAATGTCAGTGACGTAGTATTTTCGCGACACAAATGGTGTTGGACTGGAATTCCTCTTTACCGTTCTTACCGCTGTTACTTCCATAGACATATATACATAGACATATATACATAGACGCCTCATTGAGCAGGTTGGTCCGTTGCTGTGATACGTTAACGCGTCCGCCATATTGGATGTGGCAGATCTGCCCGTAAACTAATACAAGGAAAAGGGTTGTGCTCTACTTTGCCACATCCAAAATGGCGGCAACGTCGACGTACGATTCAGCGCTCAATGCATCTACGTATATATGTCTATGGTTACTTCAGCGACGCCCCCTGACTAGGGTAGCCATGATTAACCAATATTGATCCATATATAAGGCACATCGGATTATAAGGCAGCTTTTGAGAAAATTGTAGGCTTTTAGGTGTGCCTTATAGTGCGGAAAATACGGTAAGTGAATCCAGAAACAGATGTACATTTAAAAATGAGATCAGGTGGGTTCATGCTCCACTGCATCGCTGAGTTGCCCTCTGTCGTTTTCTCCTCATCCATCTGCCCCATTATGCCGTTGTTAACTGCTGATGCCTGTGGAACATTTAGACAGGAAGTGCATTGCGGTTATCTAGATATGGACTTAGATGACTGTACTCATTGGAGAAATATGTTGTCAAGTCCCTCAACAGGAAATGTGCTGCCTACGCCTTCTTAATGACTTGTGGTTTGTGTGTGTGTGTGTGTGTGTGTGTGTGTGAGAGAGAGTTCCAGTTTACAGACTGTTTTCCGGCAGCAGCTGGTGGATGTCAAATCAATACAAAGGGCTAAATATGACGTGTCGACACATCATGTACACAGTGGTGTAATGCTTAATGTTAAAGAATCTTGAAAATATTATCTCTTGGCTCATTGTCTCCTTCTTTAGTCGTCGCAAAGAAGCACCTCTGTTAATGCATTCATTGACCAACCTCTCAATAATTCCACCGTTATTTTCTCTCATGCTGTTTACAGTTGGACCATCTCATCCAGTAAACAAGCAAATCTAATGTAGTGGGTGGTGAGAGCTCTGTGTCAAGTTTTCATTGGTAATTAGAGTTAATATCACACTGTGTTGTTTTAAAACCACATAGCTCCATATGGTTCCTCTGGAATAATAATGAGGTGATTAAAAAAATAAATTAATTAAAAATTAAAATGCCACGGTCTACCAGTGAAGTTTTCTGCCAATTTGACTGCACACACATTCATGTTACTCGTTGAAATCCCTGGTACTAATGACCATGTGGACACTGGTTAGTCATGTGCTGTGTCTTCATTGGGATACATCCGTTATTACACTTCTGTATAGTATACTGTGTACCTTCTGGCATAGTGCACTATTCTGGCAGGTTGGTGTTCTCTTGTGTGGTCTTTTCAGAAATGACAATCACAACATTATACTGCTTTTTCTTCCTCTTGCCAAATTGCAACCAGGAAGAGCATTACTGCCAACAACTGACCGCCAAATATAGATATAAAACATATGTACAACTTACATTTGTATACCACTGACGGTCCAAGGTGTCCAGCATTTCAGATGCAACTTTTTAAACGTTGAGTGTACCATCTGGGTACACATCGTACACAACATCTTGCCCTAAATGCCAGTGTGAATGCACCTATGTATATATTCAAAATGGCAAGAGTAAGTATTGAAATTGCAAATTTAGACACAGGAATTGTGTTTATTTCAAGGGGGAAGAAATGCAGCTTACTTGGAGTCCAACTAGAGTTTTAGCTGAGAAGGTCAGAGAAAACTTCCCTGTTGGTTTAAGATGCTGAAACTTCACTATACATCCTTAGCAGATTTGTTGAAATTGTAGGAAGTGAAAACCTGAAGCATAGCAGTATTTCCCATAGCTCCAGTACAATGATATCCTGGGCTACCTCTGGGCCAAGCCTTCCATGCCCTTTGTGCACTGCTTTCCATCCTGTCAGGGAAGGATCTGCAACCACCAATTGAAGATGCATCACTGGCTCCACTGCACATCCTCTGGCAATTGTCTCTTTGCTCTCCCATGAGAATGGGGCTAACCATAACTGCCTGAAGGCAACCACCATAGCCCAAAGGGATCTGTTCAAGCTTAGTCTTAGACCCCAGAGGCACCTTTACACCAGTAATATTTACACTAGATTCAATAAAACAGCCTGGAATGATGACACTATGAGGCCTGGGAGACAAGTAGAGTGGTCCTGATGAGTATGTGCCTTTTCTACGTTAGCATCAATCTGAGAATCCACCACTAGGCTCTGGAGCTGCATCTTCTGAGAAGGGTCCAGCCTGCTCCCAGTCCATCTGTGGGATGCAGGTGTGAGTGTTGCAGAGACAGGTGGCATTGGACCTCTGTGAATATAGCTATAACCAGTGTTCTGGGCTAGACAGGACCACAGCCATGCACCAGATGACAAATTTGGAAATCATCTTTTAGGTTCATTTTTAACAAACTCCCCTGTGAATCTCCCTTGCAAATGGCTTCTTTAAATCTGCAGACTGCAGTAAAGATTTGTTCCAACTTGTGTAAAGACGGGTGATTACCATCCTTCTTGGAAGGGTGGAAAAAAAACCTTGCCTTGCTAAAAGTAGCTGGAATTTATTTCCCAAGTAAAGTGGTAATAAAGTGGCATGCTGAACCTACCAAGATAAAATTAGCCACTATCATCATCGTCATTATGACCATCATCAATCATCATCATACATCATGTTTCTTGTGTCTAATTGTGCTTGGACAATCAGAACAATCAGTTTTAGGAACGTGCTGGAACAAGGGGTCACTCCTTGTAGGGATAGTCTATAAAACAGTGTCGAACGGTGGCCCCACATTGACAGAACACCTTCCTATTCTGCATTCGTTTGAATGGAGTAGGAGCAGCCAGTCTTCAGCACCATTGGGGAGCTTTTTCCTGATACTATATAGTCTTAGCGGTCTGTTCAGTTATGGTTATGTCACAGATTTAGAACTGAAACTCATTTTCTTTGCATAGCATGGCTGTTGTAATTCTATAGCAGTTATGTTAAACTTTAGCACCATTCAATAACTGTTAACTTTACAACACTCACGTTTTACTGAGTGCCACGGAGTGCTTTAGCTCATATATAGAGCAGGTGAATCCAGTTACCAGCTTTCAGAGACACAGTGTGCCAGTAATTGTGGTCCTCTGAGGTCAGCAGATTGTGTTTTAAGCTCCCGTTGTAGGACACGCACACACACGCACACACACACAGCATTCACACACTACATTGGGGAATTTCAGTTTGATCGTCTCTAGCATTTTTATCTCTCGGGGGACTGGTCTCACATCAGTACAGCTGATATTAAAAATTGGTTGACATGTTGAACGCAAAACAAAATGACTACTAACAGTGTTTCTGTTTTGAGGGGTTCTCAGGGGTTTTGACACATTTTGAAAGAATATGTAATATATATCCTATAATTTTTTTTATAACACGGGGTGAAAGAGCTGCTGCTGTTATTTTTATTTGCTTCATTTAAGAGCCCTGGTTGAACAAAACATTAGTCCATAGGGTCCATAGTGCTAGAAGTGCTCTCTATATGCTTCTCTCTTAACTACGTGGATGTTCTGTTGTTCTACGTGGTAAACAACTGTGAACTGTGAACTCTGACTGTGAAGTGACAAGTAGCTTTTGATGGATAAATTTAGATTAGTCACACTCCCAGGTATTATGAAGTGATTACACATGGTGCCGTGCAGGTATCTCGCCAAAGGCTCATAAACACACACACACACACACACACACACACACACACACACACACACACAAACAAGCTTATTTAGCATTGTTATTGTGTTGGTTATTCCTGTATGTTTGCATGTGTACACACAAACACATACATGCAGTGGTGATCTGTATTTAACCTGAATACTGTGGTGATTAGCCAGTAGCTCTTGACAAGTCGAGCACATTAAAGGCAACTTAGCACACACACACACACACACACACACACACACACACACAGAAATACATACACACACAAGGAAACGTGCTTCCATATGTGTGGGGTCTTACTGCATCAGATTTAGGTATCAAAGTGCACCCAGTAAACTGAGTACACTCATTTATTTTAATTTCTTTCTAATGGTGCAAACCTCACACATCTGCCACCTGACCCAAATGTAATTACAGTGAGAAACGCACACAAACACACACACACACACTGGTACAGAAAACACAACATTAACAAATTTAACTGGACAGAAAATGATGATATCAGCACCGACAGGACATTTACATCAGTCAAAAGGGGATGCGAAAGCAGTTTTTTCTCAGAACTTTAAAATCAGTCAAAGTTACATTTATTAAGACACAACATTTCCTATTTATATATGTAAACAGGAACAGAAATGTTCTGTTCAAAACACTGAGTCTCAATTTAGCAGCATGAGGCTTTAGCTTATAATTAGAATAAAACTGCAGATCTGAATCATTTCTCCATGAGCCGTTTATGTTCAATAAAACTGATTGACTTGCATGACCTGCAATTAAAGATAAAAGTTACTTCTCGAGATAAGTTGTATCCCACTTTAATCACAAGATGCACTGCACAGTAGATGGCTCATCCAGCTGATTGCCATTATTTATCCAAGATAATGCTTACATTGTTCAGATTGTTACCCAGATTTGCTAATGATCCACATTTCTCCAGATAGATTCTCTTTGGTGAGACAGCGGTGTGCATGCAGTTAGCTCCGCTCATTGTTGTTACAGTAGGCCTGTAATTAATGAGAAAAATCCATGTGAGTTGTGTAATTTGTTTCAGTCTACTTCAAGTCAATAATGTAATTCCAAAGCTGGAGCCAATCGAACACCAGAGTAAAAACTGTACAGTCTTTGCCATTTGTCTTCGCACATCTTAAATTGAGGCTAGAACAGTAAATCCATCTGCACACAGCTAGTTAATGCAAAGTAATTCATTAATAACTAATCCTTAAGACTATATAGCACCGTGAACACAACAAACAGACAAAATATGAAAAATGCCAAATAACAACACCTTTGTATCTGTCATGATTTTCATCTTCTTCCCATGTGTATATAATGTGTATATAATCTAAATCCAGAGATATACTGTACGCTGGCTATCCATCTCATACAGTCTTCAGCGAAGTGAAAAGAACATCCGTGGTAAAATCTGCACTAATGGGGCAAGACAGAATGCTACAGTCACACTTACTACAACATTAGATACAACGTTTAACACACTGACGTCAGTCTTTCTTCGTTTTAGCTGAATTCTATACTGCTGTACAAGAGAATGACATAATTGTAAACACGTGACACAGTAGATTCGTTTAAGGAATGACAAGGCCAGAAAACATTTTAAAGTATCTCTGTAAATGTTGTATATATTTTGACACAGCCTGGCAAAGGGCCACAATATATTCCCACATGTCTGATACAAAGTAGTGAATTTTAATATTAAAGCAATATTTGTGCTTTATTTCTGGTGGATTATGTTTCTCGTGGATTCAAAGATTTTCTTTTTAAATTATTATTATTTTGATGCAAAACAAACAAAAAAAGTACATTTTTTTAGTCAAAGGTTGGCATTTTATAGTATAGTAAAGTATAGTATAGTATAGTATATTCATAGACATGCCTTACCTTGGTTTGCAGTCTTGCTCTTAAACTGGGCTATATTTCTTACCTTGCTTCCATCGCTCTTGGAGTTAATTCAATTTTTTTGCCACATTTTTTAAGTGTGCACTGTAGTTTGAGAAAGTGCTACATAAATACAGATTGGTGTTTTTTTTTTTTTTTTGAATACATATATTCATACCCTTTCCTAGCAGAACCCTGCTTTACATTCATAGAACACTACTTTTAGCTACTAAGCAGCTTCAGTGGACTAGGCAGGACAGACTCAGTCTTGCTCAAGGGTACCTTGGCTTTCACTAGAGAGAAGAGAGTATGTGCACTTGTTGTTGCACATGTATGGTGGGCATTTGGTTGGAAAAAAGTCCAGGAAAACAACAGTTGACCTGCCCACATCCACCTTTGTTCACTCTAAAACACTATTTTTTATTGCTATGACACAATGGGACACTGCAGAGCAAAGTAAACACAGAGAAAAAGCTTCATGCAATTTTAATATTTTTTGCTACATAGCTCTCGCTCTCTCTTACTATCGAAGTCTCACACTGTGATTCACCTTTAATTCTTTCTTCATTTCTTGTTCTTTTCTCTTTGTTGCTGTGTACCTCAGTGTCTCTTAAACATTTATGCTAATCCTTATTGACTGACTTTTTTCTTTCTTTTTCTTTTACATTACGTTTCTGCGTGTGTGTGATTGTGTGTTAAATTTGCTCAGTGTAAATAATGAAAGTGTGTGCTCATGTTTGGATCTTTGTAAATTATTTAACCAAGCCCACATACACACACACACAAACGCACACTCTCCCCCGCGACATACTGCTGGCACGCCATCATTCTACCTGTTTCTTTGTGTCTCTCCCCCTCTGTCTCTCCTCTCTCGCTCGCTGTGTCTCATTTCTTATTAAGCACCTCAGTTGAAAATTACAAGGTCAAGACAGCTATTTTAAGGAAGTAAACATCTCAATGGGCTGGCTTGGGACCAACAGTTTCATAGTCTTCTTCAAACTTGACCATGTCTAAAGTACATCTTCCAGCTCAGGAGGGGACTCAGGGGGGTACAAGATATAAAACGTCTTTATTTCGGAACATACATTGGAAGATACATTGAAAGCAGGTCCAATGAAGGAGTTTAGACAGACACAGACAGACTCTGGGTCTTTGTATTTTGACTTTGCATTCTCATTTATATTTTGGACATCGGGTTGGCTGCTACCCAGAGAAACTTCTTTTCATACCAATCAAAGATTTGGGCATTTTCCAAAGCAGCACTTACAAGCGAGTCCGCATGTAGCTCCTCAGTGTTGGCTTTCCACAGTGCTGATGAGAATGCTGAGCACTCTTTAAAGTAGATTGACACATTTAACTGTCAGCAAGCCAAGCAATGCAACAAAAATGCATAAAGTATGTGCATGTGTCGTAAAAGGACACAAAGAAATGCTTTTATGCCGGGAATCATTCAGTATGAAAGCAAAGCCTAATGTGCAGCTATCAGTAAGCTTTCAGCTTTCTGCCCTGCATGATTCATGTTACCAGGCGGAGGGAAGTAACTGCTGCGCCATGAAGGAAGACATTACTGTCATGTATATGAAATCTAAGGCCAAGCAGTGATGGTTCTCATCAGTTGTGGATGTTATTCTTTAAGGATGTTTGTATTAGAATTAACATATTCAAAGCATTAAAAGAACATCAAGGCAAAGATGATGTCTAAAAATTAACACAATGCACAATATATCAATAAAACATGTTGTTTTGTTAGTTACTGTAGTTTGTGGATCCTCCTACAGAGGATATTATGGACACTAACCCAAGTGGAAGTATCTTAAAAGAAAATACCTCCTGATCTTGTGAAGGTCTACAGTATGAGTTCCATGATCATTTTTAGCCGTAATATGCTTTTGGGAAATGGTGCCCACCTAGTTTTCTTTGCACTTGGCTAATTTAGATTCACACTCTTCACAAGTAAACAACGGGTTGTAAAGAAAGGTCACACTGACTAACAAGTACGTTGGACATCTTTGGTGACACATCTTCCCAGGCGGTTAACGTTATCTTTCAAAAGATAAAAAAGAAACAACAAAAGATGGCTGGTGTGGTCCCTTTTTTTCCCTACCATTCTAACTATCCCTTATATGCATCTTCTGGTGGCTCACTGTGTTACGTGGGGCCTCCTGGATGTTCTTATTGGTGTCATTAAAGAGCAACAAATGGGTTCTAAAAACCTTTAGCAGTGTGTGTGGGATAACGATTAGGTCTCCAGGTCGCCTACAGCACAACCAGCTAAATTTCAGAAGTGTAAAGGTCAGAGCATTATTGCCTTCAGAATATTAAATGTGGGTTGGAATGTAAATGCTAAAGGGACAACCTAAGAGCTGGTAGGTAAGGTTTACTTTTAGGAGATGTGTGGAGAGAGTGGATGAGGTGAGATTACTTATAAAGCATCAGGCTTCTACTTGATGGCTGTCAATGCTGAGCTCTTAACTATTGATGGATCTGCCAATATTGTGTTCTGACTGACATCCTCAGGGGATTTCAGGTAAATTACTGCCCCTTAATTACAAAGTAATGACTATAAATTTAGAAATAATGGTGGTCATTATTGTGTCACGTGCAAATGAGAAGAAGGCAACCTCACCAAGAACCTTGTTACAACTGGGGAAACAAAGGAATAGGTAAATGTCATCATCAGTGATTGGATTATAATGAGTGCTAATGTAAAGGTCAGAATGTTTTTAATCTTTAGAGATGAACATAAAGTCATCAATAAAGTCATCTATCTATCTAACACATTTTTCTTCATGGTTCAGCGTGAGACACTACAGCAAATCACACTGAGTAACACTAGCTTCTAAATGGCTAGTATGCTCTGTTAGAAGTGTCTGTCGGATGGATGAATGGCTTTGGTAGCCCCCTACCCTTGACCATCTGACACTCATCCCCACTTCACACAGCGACCAGCGATTGGAGTGGCTTTGAAATTCATGTCTCTTTTTCTCATTTGCTAAAAAACTATTTGTGGTGCAACACTATAGATGCTTTCCTGGTGAGACCAACATCCCTCTCAATGACAGTTGGCTTTTCTTGCCACCTTCCAGTGTGGCAATGTCAGAACAGCTATCAACACTTTAGATTTCCAGCATGGTGGAACAATGCAACCTAAGAATAACCTCTCATCAATAACAAACTTATTACTTCCTTTGTACTTCCATGCCATGCAAAACATTTTGCCCATAATGCCTAGAGAGATAACGCCCCCATCAAGACATCAACTGGCAACACATACAAATAAAAAGCAAAATATAATTTTGACATACAGCTTCTATATACTTTCAGATAGAATATCTTTATATACACTGAAGAGCAGAAGAAAGAAAATAAATGCTTCCTTCAACCTAGGATCCAAGATAAAAGTGTTTCCCTCATCCCAGATGTTCTCCCAACAACTGGATAGCTAAAATGTTTTGTCTGTAAAACTGAATCAGTATTTGCACATTATTCCTATTCGGAAAACTGTTTTAAAAAGTGTTCCCTGTGAAAAATCAAATTTAAACAGCAAATTTCACTGAAAAAAAAAACAAAAAACTAAATGGGCAAAGAACATAGAACATAGCAGGCTAACAAACCAACATCTGTCTGTGTGATGTTTTCAGTTTTATTACCTGTGTAATTGTCATAGTAAACTAAAATATTTGCAAATAAATTGTTAATTAGCTGACTGTTGTTGCCTTTATTTTCCTTTAAACTATAAAAAGACAATCTGGAAGATGTCGTTATAACAGGCCGGTCTGTCCTGTAATGTATGTAATACAGAGGAAATGATGGTGATGTTTGCAATAAGCAAATGATTATTCTGATTGGCTGAAACACGGGGCATGTTCTAATTGCATCAAACATCTCCAAGAGAGATCTCTAATAGCTGTCATTAGCCATGACAGTGCTTTTCAGACAATATGAATAAATACCACTGATGATGATCTTGAAGAGAATGCAACATTAGCAACAAGGATGTACCTGCACTGCAAAAAGGTAACTCATCATATATATATATATATATATTTGAATCTATTTGACAATGATTATAGTTAACTCAGTTTCTGTCTAATTAAATAATTTTAGAATTAAATATGAAGCAGCACAGTCTCAAATAAATTATTGCCGTCATCTGTGCAAATTTAATGTCTGGTTGGATTCTCTTTCAAGTGTAGATCTAGTTAGACAAGAATAGAACAAGTAATACACATTCAAGGTAACACTCAGGACTCCGGGGGCTGCTGGGGATTGTCTGATATGCATGTTAGAGATTGTTGCTGTGTGGTTGCTCCTGCAACTACACAGCAAAAAAAGTCAATAGTTGACATGCAGGGCGCATGCAGTAAGATAGGCGAACATTACGGAAGAAGAAGCTGCTCTTCCTGCAAGAAATATCCTTTCAGTTAGATTCGCCACGCTCTGGTTTCCCGCTGAGAATATAGCTGTTTTATTCTTAATTGTTTGGAAGATGAAAGATGGCTGCTGCTCAGTTATCATTTTAACTACTCTCTTTTTCTGTCTCCCTCACACACTTTCCACTCTCTGCTGTCAAAGCCGCCAGTGCAGTACAGTAGAAAATAAGATGAGGGATAGACAGACCGAGCTTCCCCTGTTTGTGTGTGTGAGACACCACACACAAACGCACACGTAAACCAAAAATGTGCCATTACAAGTTAATGCCATAATATGTTTACCATGCCCTCCCACAATGCTTTGCTCCATAGGCTAAACCCCATGGAGATTCACGTGTGCTGTGTTTTGTGTGTGTATTCTTATGTAAGCATGCAGCCTCCTCCTGCCTCGAGGATGATGATGGAAACAGTTTGTCATCCTCCCACCTCTCTCTCTCTCCCACTCTCTTTCTTCATCCATTCAAATCAAATAAAAGTGACGTTTCCAGGCTAATATAACTCATACACAAATAGCTAATTAGTTGTGAATAACAAACACATGTCACGAATATGTTTAGATTTGTTACAGTCTGCAGAGCTGGAATACTTTGTATGAAATAGGACAACAACCTATCAATATCTTAATGATGTCCGTATAGGCTCCTTCTTCAGAGCACTTCGGCTTATTTGGTGCTGCAACTTGTCCAACATGTTTCCACATTACACATTGGCCTAATCAAAACTATTTTACTATTTCAGATTGAAATCAGCATAACCCAAGGTTCTGAGAGATCACAGAGCTTGTCGTCTATTCTTGAATCAAAATTCTAATGTTATTTATCCGTAGCTACCCCCTTCTGTCTATCCTACATACATGATGTAACAAAACACCTTT
Source organism: Larimichthys crocea (assembly GCF_000972845.2). Classification (NCBI taxonomy): domain Eukaryota; kingdom Metazoa; phylum Chordata; class Actinopteri; family Sciaenidae; genus Larimichthys; species Larimichthys crocea. Next base: position 16,806,268 of record NC_040034.1, on the reverse strand, counting down.
TCATTGGTCAATAAGATTCCCAATGCTCACCGTAGACGGAAGAGAATATGCACACTCTGTATATATGTATATATAAATGTCAAAATGATCAAAAGTGGAGATACGTTGCTTTTATTGGATGACAATGATATGTAAATACATATTACAGGTTAATGTTCAATACTTCATTTGAGCATTCTAGTGACTAATCTATCCTTTTTGATATTGTTTATGTTTCAGAGGTAATTCTATGTCAGAACTACATTTTGTGAGCTACAGTGCAGCTAATAATGAAGTTTGATTTCATGACATTTCAAAAGTTTCTTTAAAATTTTATTGACACTTGAAGGGAAACAGTGTCCTGTTCCCATCTCTTTCTCTGTCTCTGTCAGTCTCATGTGATCTTGCTTCACCGACCACTATATTTCAGTCCATTACTGTCACTGTCTGTCTCTCATATATTCTAATATAAAACACCCTGACCTGATTTAGACTGTTCAAATCAAATATTCATTCCCTTTTCCCAATTCATGATACTCCTTTCCATAATTTTTGCACCCTAGAGAGTGCATTACGAAAATAAATCCTCTCCGAGTATCATGTTTCCTCTTTCTTTTAGTATTTTTTTTTTTTTACCTTCTTTCATCTTGTTTATTTTTTACATCAGCTTCTTATATTTTATCACATTTTCGCAATTGACATTTTCTTAACAGCATTGCTTGGGAACTACAGTACATTCTGGTTAAAACATATTCATGTCCATTAGGGCTATCATCTTTTATAATTTGGCTTAGTTTGTTCATAATTGTACACTCGCTGTGTTTCCCCACAGATTTCAAACAGCTTATTAAGTTGAACACACTTAGCATATGTAGCCTATATAGAAAGACCAAAGAAAACAGCCTGTTAGTGTTTGAAGTCATTTACAAATTAACAAACAGTTAAAGAACACATTCATTACTACAAATCCTTTGTGCCATTTACTAATGAAACAGTACCATGTTCAAATTGACAAATTGCCCATCCAATGCAGCCTAAATTTCATTGAGATGAATAAAAACCAATTACAGCCTGCACGGTTTAAATTCAATCTCAATAGTTGTTTTTGCTCTAAAAATGTGTCTAAAGCAATGTATTCAGACTTTGTAGTAATGACTTCAAACATGCAACAATGTAATTGCAAAGTAATAAAGAAAACCACACACAAGCACATAGGATTTGTTTCAATTTCCTCTTCATACGATCTTAGTTAATATATCTTGAGGGTTTGTGACGGTGTGAATGTGTGGGTACATGTGGACGTGTTGTGTGTGTGTGAATAAGGCATGAAGATACACGACAAATTATCTGCATGTGTTTTGTGTATGTGTGAGAAAATTAAAAATCTGCTTAGTACTTCCCCTAAATGTGTAAATGTCAAGGAGAAGAAAGTGTATTTTTAATGACAGGGTAGATTAATGGGATGTTTTCTTGCACAGAAATGGAACATCTCTCACCCTCTTCTTTATGCCTCTGGCAGGGGAATGTATCTTTTGCGCCGTGGCAGTTTGGATGACAGGGTGAAATAAATGGTGTCATTTTATTAACATCAAACACGCCTATACCTCTTAGAGGATGAAAACCAAACTTGTGACTCTAGGAAAGCCCCTCATTGTGTTTCATATTTTACGTATATATACGTTTCATGTTGAGGAAGAAAAAGACAAAAAAGATTTTGCTTGTTCTGTGTAGTGTTACAGCGTTACAACACCTCTTAAGGCATTTTCACACCTCTCTGGTTTGTAGCAGTTCCTTTAACCCTGGAGTGGTGTGTGTGTGTGTGTGTGTGAGCTCTGTAATCACAGTGAGAGGTTTGTCAGTACATTTCCAAGCTAAACCTTGAAGCTTTGTTTGATTTGACGGTGTGAACTGCTGCCACAGCAGAAAACACTGAGGATAATGGGTTAAATAAGCTGTGAACTATTAGTTAATTACACACCCCTTGTTTTTGTTATTGCACCTAATCGCGCCTGTAAATTCCAATATTCCCTCCCCTGGTGTTTTTGAAGCTCAATTATGCACAATATGTGCTCGGTTGTGAAGGTGGGCTTGATTCTCATCTTTCTGTGTGCTTGCAAATTTTTGTCACTGGAGTGTTTTGTTGCTGTCTGCGTTTTTAGCCAATGAAAATGTCCCTCTGATGATGGAGACGATTGCTTTCACAAAACACAGGGAGTTGGTGTATGTGTTTCACAGCTCAAACTGATTTAAAAATTTAGCAGGAACTCTCTTAGTTCCTCTTCTTTTTACATGACCAGACAGAGGATAACCTATTTTCTTGTGCAATTTAAAACTTTTTCCAATTCAGGGTTACCCTCGACTAACCCTTGCCGGAAAATATAGGGTATCAAGGGTAAATGGACCAAACTGGAGGGGACCTGCTTTTGTTAAAATTCATCTTTTTCCATTGATCTTACATGCTTTCACACTGCCTCTATGTTTTGCACCTTTAGGCTCGTAGTCCTGGGTTACTTCTTGTTTCTGTGTTGCTGGAGAGCACAGCGAGTGTTTTTCAAGCAAATGCTGGATGCCAAAATCCAAATCGGCTTTAAAGAAGTGCTGCATTTCAAAAGGGATTCAGTAGATTCATGCTATACTGTAGCAAAGGCTGGAACCTGAGACGAATGCTTCTTTTAAGCAAAACAACTAAAACACAGATGCCTAGCAGACACAAAGCCTGTTAACCTTAAGAGAGCATTGCAGAGGATCACTGCATTGCCCCAGAGCTGTACTTGTGTACTTATGCGTATTACTTACCAGCTGTACATTAAACATGCTGTGTGCATTTACTGCATAGTGTATGGAGCATTACAGCTTAGCATTTTATTGGATATTTGGATGAAGTCCACCACGAGAAAAATGACCTTTATTTATTTATGATTATTTTTAATCCTGTGCCTCTATTTCATCACTATCATCTAGTCTGAAGTAAACAGGGCAGCGTTGTAATGATTGTGTGAATAATTAGCAAGCGAACAGGGCTTTGAGGTACACGCTCGCAAAATCTCTTCAAAGTGTGAGAACATTAGAGACTTAGTAAACAGAAAATCCTTTTCAAGTTGGTTCGATTCCAGGTATCACGCAACACAGATCACCAGAATTACACAACTTCTTACATTTAATTAAATAAACACATTTCCTTTGGAGACTACAGCCTTGCTCGTAACCACTCACACACAACTTTTCTACACAGCCAAATGCAAAAATAAAGCTGAGGACGATGAGAATTGTGTTAATTGTGCAGGTATTCTGTAATAAAGCAAAGTATTTCAAGGATATCTGTTCCAAATTTTATGGCAATTGACCCAGTTGTCAATCAATGTTGGTGGTCCTATAGGACCACCAACATTGATTGACATTGAATGATTGACATTGAATGGCTGGACAAAAGTGGTGAAATAACCTTTATCAAAAGTGACTACCAGAGCAGTCATGAAGATAGGACGTAAGCGATTCATGCAAGTACATGACTTGGGACTTGACTTGCCTTAATTTGACTTGACTTGCCCAAGAAAAAATGACTTCCTTGAGACTTGAACTGACTTAAGTCAGTTCTAGAACCTGTGCTGCCCTCTCGGTGAAGAAGGGACATATCTTCATGTTGTGGACAATGAGTCCGCAGGAGTGTGCTGTCACCATAAATCTAGCAGCACAGTTGTGTCGAGGTTGAGCTTCAGACACTGTGCAAAGATTCATGCTGCCCTCTGGGTTTCAGGCTGGGTGACAGACAAGGTTAGTTGAGCTTGTAGCGTAGAAAAAAAGTATTTTGCATTAATTATCACCCAGCACTCCATTACATACCCTCTTTTGTCTGTAGTGAAGTATAGCTTACATGGTGTAATGCAAGCTGAGATAGCTTCATGCTCTAGATTTTATCTTGGGCCAGTGATGTATAGACTGCTTTACTTTCTAAAAGATGGGTTATGTATTTTAATGGCATCAACTATCCTTGATGCCTCATGAAACAATGAGCTGAGAAATGGTTTCACATCAGATACTCTTCAGCTTCGCTGATGTGTGGACGCGTATGCATTTTGAGCGATAGTGATAGTAATCTTATGGCACAGAAATGGTCTTGTGAACATGATATCTGATACCGGTGATGGATGTACTCCGTCGTGTTTTGAAAAATAGTGCCGTGATGTAATGGTGCAGAAATAGCGTTGTAGGCCAGATATTACACAGCATCACCATGAATCAGGCTCTTAAACTACCACTGTTAGGATCTCACCACCAAGATCTCCTATTACACTTCTTCCTCTCTCTTTCTCTTTTTTTTTCTTCCAAAGCTTCTCTTTCCTTCCCACTCATACACATAATGCGTATGAGTGTGTCAGATCTAGTACTAGATCTAAAATCAATAGTCAAGTGCATGCGGGTCTTGATAACATATACATCTGGTGTACACTTCTGTGTTTGTGTGTGTCCATTAAACATGCACTAGCATTTGTGTATAAGATTTAAGCATGTGTGTGTGTGTGTGTTCATCTGCGTGTTCTCCCATTCCACCGCTATCAGAATGACCTTGGCGGTGATCGTCTCGTATTCCTGGCAGCTCATGTACTCCTATAGATCATCCAGCTGTCTGTATCCGCCTTTCATTGGTTTGATTTCATCCATGAAGTCCAATTCAGTCATGAAGGGGACATAGTGGTGGAGGCGCGGAAGCAGGTTAAGTAAGGATTTCTCAGCCTTGATGCAATCAAAACATGCATGTGCAAATTGACTCGCAAGTCAATACGAGCAAGTGGATTAATCGAAATTGACTTCGCTAAAACGCCTCCGCTGAACAGCAACTGTCCGGTATAATGTGCAGCAACTACAAGGCATGGCGTGTGAAGCGAAGTGCAAGTGTGGATGTACCTGTAGTCAAAGTGACATTCTGCATTGTGGTGTCTTTTATTGGAGCCCTTCCAAAACACAAAAGAGCAGAACTCTAAGGAATGCATTAAAAGATGTTGGTTTTATATACCACACTAGCTGCAGTAGTGATGAGTGTTACTTCCAAAGCCAAATTCGTTTACAGATTAGATTAAAAAAACCTTGTTCATTAGTAGCATGAACACTATGTAGTAATTCCCACCATGTGGGTCTGTGTTTTGAAATAATCCCCAAATTTCACCGGGGCACAGATGCGATGTATTCCACGTATAGCCTCCGGAGCTATACGTGGCTTATCTAGTCAATGTTTCAAACATCGAATAACACCCAGTGCCAGTCATAAAAACATTTAAAAGAGAAACAAATGAACTGCGTAGTATATTTACATGTTTACAAAGTATATTTAGAAGCAAACCAAGAAAATCGACCAAATCTGAGTAACGTTAGCAGCTCTGACCTGCTCTGTATTGCAGATGGGGAAGTTTACACTCCGGCCACCCCATCTAACATTACCTCAGACAGCTTGTTCCATCCAGTGGTCAATCTGTTGGAATGGCAGGTGAATAACACACATGATGGTATCTTATTATGGTAATTATTATGTAATTAATCACCCATGTTTTATATGTATACAATAAAGGGTGTATGTATTTATTTTCCGTTGTGGAGGCAAAATATATTATAAATATTTTAATTTCGGTATTTTACTTCCGTAAAACTGTAATGTAAGCTAAGCAGCTAGACAGGGTTATGGCCTCACTGGTAAGGTTGACATTAAGTGCATATCTAAGACCCCTTTTACAAGATTCTCATTTAACAACTGCTGAAAACATAAAAAAGCCAGCTTGAGTCAGCTGTTTTTAACCAACTAATGGAGCTAACTTTTGCTTAATTGGCACACTAGCCACAGCTGATAAAATCTAGGGTTTGAGTGTTTTTCTAACTGAGGGTGCACATCTCTGTTTTTGAATTATTTCCCAGTGTTTTGCTTCTGTTTGAATGCAAAACACCCATGAGGATGAGAGATGAGTCTGCTTGGGATTTCTTTCTTGTCTGTGTGTCGACATTTGTGATCGATTGCTCATGTGCTCATGTAGGCACATTCAGAGTTTCTGAAGCTTGTTTGTGTGTGTGTGATATGTGTGTGTTTGTCCTTGCAGTGCAGCACACTCAAATTGCACTAATTCGATAAAGAGTAATTGTGATGTATTTAGGCAGATGCTGACCCCTGTTGTTCAAGTGGGTAAACCCATTAGTTTAAACATGAGGTTTACTCCAGTGGACACCCAGAAAAAACAGAGCCAAAGAGTGGACGCGAGAGAGCAGGAAAGGCAGTGGGTTAGTTAAGTGGCTTGGGCATTGGTGCTTTTTTTGTTATGCATTAGATGCTGGTACAAACAACCAAGGTACAAGCTTGAAGGCACAGACGACCATGTAAACTATTAATTCACTCGAGAAAATGAAAAACAGGAGCTAAAAGGTTTTCCAGCAGCAACGGCAATATACTATCACCTCTTTGAATTAAAATCTGTGTACAGAGGGTACAACACATTAGGACTAAATGTGAATAAATGTACTCCCACTTTGTCTTGATCGTCTCAAATCTTTCATTAATGTGTACTGTATTTCAAGCGTATCTCCTATCAGCACTGAGGTTGCACTGATGAATGAAAAACACTAGTAACGTTTCTTGCATTGTTCTTTCGTGTCCTAAATGTTTTGTACTTCACAAACACAGAATATACAACCTTGTTTGGCCTTGTTAGTTGCACACATTATAGATGTAAATAACGGTCAGGAAACAGTGATAACTTACATCCGCTAAGTTCTAGTACTTATTGCTGCAACACGTCCTTGTCACACTGTACCTTGATTGTTTTCCTTTTCTGTAAGTCACTTTAGATAAAAGCTAACATGCTCTGGTGTCATTTTAGTTTGTGTGTGAGCTGATGTTCTCAATCAGGGGTTCAAAGTTCCCTTGTTGTTCTTGGAAATACTAAATTGAGTAATTGCTCTAGAAAGTCCAATCATATCACATGAGTTTGCCTAGTTGTAGGCGTGCACATTGAAATTTCCTGACTTTAACTCTAAGGTGACTTTAACAGCTTCTAATTGGATATTATGATTTCTCAACAGCTGTTTAAATATCTACATTTCCATGACTAGACATATCCATCTGTCGATTTTTTGTATAGGCCTGTGTATGGTTATTTTTTCATGCTGATAAGCAATGTTTTAATGTGTATGTCACATACAAGAAGAGGTTCATGGACATGTATTTGCAATAATACATATGCAATCAACAATCCTACCATATGACATCAAAGGTATATACATCATCTTAATCTTGGTGATTGAAATACAACAGAGTGCATGCTCCGTGTCAAATAAATAATCTCCCATTCCTATATTCTGCCACAGCCAGCAGGAATCTGACAGATGAAGGACAAATCTGCATAAGCTTCCTGTATTTGTTCCACCATCCTAATATCTGTACAGTAATCTAAAAGATGTTGTCAGAGAGAGACTGTTATAAAGCTTAGTACGTGTAACGATCTAATTTTCTATGTCACTTGAATAGTAATATGTTGAAGTAAACAACGTTGCTCTTCCCACAAGAGCCCAGAGCTGTGAGAATGTTGGTGAACACTTCAATGTATGAAGTGTTTTCCTAACTCTGACATGACTAATCTATTTTAACAGCCCGAGTACCATAGTAAACGACCTGACTCCCCTCAACAAAGAGCCCTGTAAACCGCTGGATGACACTTTAGGATGACGGAGTAGTTTCCTACTTTTACTGCCAAATCCACATCATATGCTAAAAACAGTGGTTATGACCAATTGACTTAAAAATACAGTTTGCCTAAGATAGTTAGAAATAAATAGACATGGAAAATGTGCCGTTCAGCTCAGAAAACACTTCCTCTCAATCCTCATCAATAGCTCACCATTGCCATTGTCATGGTGACAGCAGGATAAGTAGACATCTCTCTCCTCAGCAATGTTTTCCAGCTCCTCCTGGGGGATCCCGAGGCATTCCAAGGCCAAAGAATTACCACCTTAATACAGTGGTGGGGTTTGTGTGTCCCTGTGTTGTCGAAGGTAATATCCCCTGGTAGGCTCTCCTAAGGCAAATTGGTCCCAGGGAAAGGGCCAAACTAAGAGCAATTCATAGACCACATATAAATCTGCTGAGAAGGAACTGCAGCACCTCGTCTGCAAAAGGGGCATGGGGCTTAACCATGGAGTCGCCGCCATGTGCAGGCAAAGGCATGGACGTAGGCGAGGCTGCCTCCTGGCATGGCAGACTGAAATGGCAGATAAACCTGATGTACGATGAACTCACTGACGATTCAGAGGATCACCATGTTCATGCGCTTGGAAAATGGGTTTAGATTTCTGATTTTCAAGTTTGGCTGACCATATCGCTATCTGCTGAGAAAATCCAGTGAGCATCTCATCATTTATATTTCATCAGCATCGGTTATTATATTAGCTTACATGAAAATTGCAGTGGAGATCGGACCTCTTCGCTTTTCACACAATCGGTAACCCTAAAGTTAATTGAGGCTTATTGGACACAGATATGTAAATTTGACATTCATGATAGTATTGCCTTGATGAAATCACGTATGATGAAAAACACTTTAATGAAATAATTTTATCTGTAGAAGCTAAAGGCGTAGCCCTTATGTTGACGTCTGTGACCACAGATTAAACCTCAGATTTCAATGTGTAGCATTTACATTCCTCCTGGGCACAGCAACTGGGTTCAGGCTAACGAAATCAAGTAGTTTTACCCTCTGCTTCTAAGGACATAGCAATAGGGTTTAAGAGATTACATGATTTTGTCCTAGACAACACATGTTTATACCGGTCTTAAACCTAAACCCTGGCTAATCTAATGACAGAGGAACAGGCCCCACATATTTAGATCGAAAAATTCCCATATAACTTTTTTTGTAAATAAAACATTGAAAGTTTGTAACTGGAACACAATAAAACGAAATGAACTCATTAGATTTCTTATTTTACACTGCATTGCATATAAAAAACATATAAAACGTATGACCTCATTTGTATCACTAGCTAATTAGATGTGCATTAAGTGTGAAAAAAGATGATCAAGAGCAACAAAAGTCTCCAGAAATCTTCAATCACAACTTCTTGGCAGCTTAAAAAGAGTGTGAATGTGTGAGTCCCTCCTAGCCATTGCTTTTAACTGCCAAGTCGTTCCGTTGGTTATCCCCATGAGATTTGAATGCAGCCTCAGATCAGTTTCAGTATGTGGTGTGTGGGGGGGAGAATCCACTCGAGCTGTCTGGGAAGCCTGTTGTTCATCAGTGAGCAAGCCAGGGGTGAAACTGGCTTTATGGAAGACCTTTGGGGAACTGGGGTGTCAGCGTGGAAGGGGTTTCAAAGAAATGGATAAAGCAGGCTGCACACTTGTGAGGCAGAATCGCATTTTACACACCACTACAAACTTTGTCTTCCTTATCCATAATCCCTTTGGTTAATTCCCCATTCCATTTGATCCCAATGGTCCTACATGTTACCTCAAGCTACACTGACTCAATTGAAATTGAGCTCAATTCCGGTGTAATCTATATGTGTACAACAAGTGACAAGAAGCGTATATCCGTACATTCCAATATAGCTAATGTATAGTTTGCGCGTCACGTATAAGCGTGACAACGCAACACCGGCATTAACTATCCTACCTCATCTCTCCTCGCTAAATGAAATTCGTCCCTCTCCCCCTTTTCCTTTCACAGCTCAGCACTCATTTTAATTAGCTCGCTCTCTGATCTCTCTTTCTTCCTCTTCTCCCTCTCTGATAATTCTCCCTCGTTTCCTTTCCATTTCTCTGTCTCTCTCGCTGACTCGCTCTCATTACAGTCATTTCTCGGTGTAATTAATGAGCTGATATCTGCTTTCGTGTCACAAGGGCCATGAGCCTTCTCCGTCTCTCTCTCTCTCTCTCTCTCTCTCTCTCTCTCTCCCTCCCTCTCTCTCTCTTCCTCTCTTTCCCTCTCTGTGTGGTGTCAGTGCATGTGAGTCATCCGGCACTCTATTTAGCTGCCGCTCTGTCCTCCTGCCCTTTTTTTTCTCTGCACTCAAATAGAGAAGGAAAGAAAAAACAGAGATTGTATGACCTCCGACATCGCAGCAGATTTCAGCTCAGTAATTACACTGAGAAATGAAAGAGATATATGGAGAGAGAGGACCACACATCAAGACTAAAGAAAGGTGAATGACTCCTTAGTCCAGGGTAGTGATTTGATATAATATGAATATGTAACGCTTATATCAATCTGTTTTATCACACTGACTCGATTCAGATAGCAACAGGAAGAGTGTCAATTACTGAAATGGATACTAAATTGACTTCCCAACACGTGTCCTTCTAGTATTCATTGTAATGTACCAGGTTGCAAAGACGAGTCTTCTGATACCCATCACGTTGAACGATGACAGCTACTGTATTTGTCCAGATCAGGTTTTACAGTGTGCAGTTTCACAGTGATTTGTTATGATTGATAAAGAACCACTGGTTACAACCAGGGATCAAAGTAGGATTTGGCAAGTAGGAACCCTAAGAACCAGTATAAACCTATTGACCGAGGTGGCTGTAGGGGGAAAGTCTTCTCACATCTGCTTTACAAAATTTGAGGATTTGCTGATCTTATGTATTTTATATAACCTTTTATTGAATGTCTTGGGGGGTTTAGACTGTTGATCCTACAAAACAAGTAACCTAGAGATGTCTATGAAGCCAGAAACATAATGTAACACTGTCAGACAAGTCAATGCCGTTCCAAAGGGTCCCATCCCACTTCAACTCCTGGTTACAACTTATTTTTATCTGGCTAAAAAATATTGCAATTCACTGCTCTTTCCTGACAAAATTAATCACATAGTCAATTAATTGCAAAATCTTTTCCATCCATCCATCCATCCATCCAGTTTCTGACATTTGTGACATCCCATCTGACATTGTGCGAGAGGCAGGGAACAGCCTGGGTAAGTCACTAGTTCATCACAGGGTTCAAAATCTTTTCATCATTTTTCTTTTCTTTTCTTTTTTTTGATATGATCAAGTGTGAGAAAACCTTAAACTCACACTACCCCAGCCAGTGTATGTGCGTGTGCATATTAATGTGTATGTATTAGTGTGTGCGTGTGTGTCTGTGTGTGTTTGCACTGTGATCCAGTTAATCCTGATTCTCCCATGTCCTTCAGACCCCAATCAAGGTTGTCATTAATGAGCGTTTTCTCTCTCCATGCCTCACCCTGCTCTCTCTCAATCTCTAAACCATCACTAATTAACTACAAGCACTGATGCTTACTAATCATGACTGAATATGTCCGTGTGCACATGCAGGCACATGCATAGCAAAACCATTGAGCTATAAATGACTAATAAACATCTTCTATGGTTTGATTGGCAATACCTACAAGTTGGTGGTGATTCAGCTCAGAGGCTTCCAGGTTCATCTAGACATCACGTCATTAAGATTTTTACCCTTCTCCATACTGCACTTATCTTCCGACCTTCAATATATACACTCAACTAGCCATATATTCCTCTCCATCCAGAGTGGCACACTCTATTTGATATTAATGAAGTGCGGTGGGTGATAAGTACTTTGTTCATCTGGAGTAGCATGAGTGAATAGACTGAAGCTTGCAGGTTTTTCTTGCATTGAAGACATACTGTATGATTGAAGACTGAATCATTCGATTTAGCAAAGAAATTCCTTTGTATCCATTTTCTATTATTCATTCCCAGTATCGATTACACAATATATGCTCAATATTGAAAAAAAAAGTTCAATGTCATTAACTTCTCCCTTACTCTGTTTTGTCTCTGTCTGTCTCATTCCTCAGGCATTGTGTCCAGGAGGGGTGGTAACCATGGAGAGGCTGTTGCTCTGTGTGATGCTGGCAGTTGCTATGGCGGTGCGGGCACAGATCTGCCCGAAGCGCTGCGTATGTCAGATCCTGTCACCCAACCTGGCAACCCTCTGTGCCAAGAAAGGTCTACTGTTTGTACCGCCGAACATTGATAGGCATACAGTGGAGCTGCGGCTGGCTGACAACTTTGTCACAAGGTAACAGTCACATCAATGATACCACTAGTGCTTTACTGCAACTATACTGCAGAAAAAAAGCCCCATTCATTTCAGTGAGACCACTGCTTTGACATGTTTGGGGTAACCCAGGGTTGTCTGGTAAAAAAAATTTAACCAGGCTCAACTTGCCACAACACAACCAGCAACACTATTGCATTGACTAATCTAATACATGGCTACTGTTTTCTGTACATGATCATTTTACCCTGTGTCTTAAATATTGTCTTATTATATTATATTACATTTAAGACACAGATTAAAATGATTCTCGTGGTTCTCTTTTAATCTTCACCGGTTCAACAACAACCCACTTCCAGCTTTTGTTTCTAGCAGATGTTTGTCCTTGTTGGCTTTTCTTGTGAGTTCTAGGTAGCTGAAATTATCAATGCTGAGAAAAAGAAAAACAAACAAACGGACAAAAGACTACATGTGATTGTTTAGTTATGACTTTAATCCAGAATGTGGCTTTGTTTTCTTGGCCAGACCAGCTACCCAATTACAGAGGGTACACCCATTGCAGAAAAAAAACTTGTTTCTGTTATGCAAAAAAAGCAGAGTTTTCTTTGGCCTGACCACTTGCTAATGCTATGCCATTACTCAGGGTTAGGTAACAGACTACAAAAGATTTAGAAAAAATGTGTAATTAGATTAGAGTTTTATTGTCATGGAGAACTTGATTGCATTTTTGATTAAATGTGTGATGATTTGCATCGATTCCTGGCAATCACACCATCACCAGGTGCAATATTTTCAATGTTTGATTTTAAAATAATCTAAGAAAATCAGATTAGATTACATTTTTTACATTACTATTTACTATTTCATTTCAACATAGAATACCTAACAGGGCTAGTCCTACAGTACTTACTCTGTTAGGGGTGCTATTGTTACAATTAATGAGGCTGTCACAATGTAAATCAATGTGACTAGTGGAACTGTAAAAGCAGCAGAAGTCACAACAGTTACTGTTACTTCTAGCACTAAAACTGAGATTACATTATTGTCTGAAGTAGTGACATATTAAGATCCTCCATGCTTTTCTAGTGTTGCGTATCATAAGTGGTGGTGAATGCTTCTTGTCTTCTTAAAATGTTTTGACTGATCTCTGACAGCTGTGTGATTAATTCTTTAAAAAAACTAAAAAAGAATGTGTGTTGAGCTTTTTGCCAGATGAATTAGTCAGAAAATCTCCACCAAGGCAAAGTAAATTACACATTTTCAACTGGAAGATAAAAAAAAAGACATATGTCTATTAAATCATATTTCTACTCTACTGATAATTAGTTATTTAAAAACAACAACAACAAAAAACATAGTGCTGTGTTCATACAACTAAATATTAATAGTTCTTGGAATGTTCAGTCTTAATGTGTGAAAGAAAAGGCACAGATCTAAGATGTCATCCGACAAAAAACCCTGCAGCTTTCCGGCGAAGATGAGTAAGATGCTAGATTTTTGGACAGAGCAGCATCACCCAGGGTGCTTTTTATGGTGATATGAGCCCATTATCCACTGGCGCTAGAATGAAATGAAACTCATTTAGGTAAAAAAAAGAAAAAGGAAAAGCACATTCTTCGAGGCCCCAGAGTAAGTCATAGTCAGTTCATAGTCAGTGGAGCAGCCCAAGGTTGTTTCCTGATGGTGCAGTTTTGCAGTTTAGAGCCTTGGTTCTCCCATTTGTAGCCTGTGGAGAGAGTTGTTCACGCTTACAAATATTGAATGAGCTGTGCAGGATAAAAGGAATACCATATGTGAATTCTATTTTCTTTTAGGAATTTTGCTTTTAAATATTAAACAAATTGTCCCATTCAACACTGCTGAAAGATATGCAACATCGCCTCCTAAAGAATACTTTTACCTTTTTACCAGTAGATTAACTCTGACAGCTTCACTTAATCATACTTCTGTCTTGTTGGAATTGTTGGTGTTACTCAAAGCACAGATCTAGTGTTGGAGAACATAGCATAGATAATATATGTCTGCTTCCTGTCTAATTTAACTCATCTGTGTCCACAGTGTGAAAAGGAAAGATTTTGCAAACATGACACGGCTGGTGGATCTAACATTATCCAGAAACACAATTTCCTACATCACACCTCATGCCTTTGCCGATCTGGAAAACCTCAGAGCTCTACACCTCAACAGGTATGCCTTTTCATGCAGCTGTATATATGTTTGTGAAATCCTCTTGATAGATGTGAGATGTTGTAATTAGTTTCATTAATCTGACTCATGTCTTATCTGCAGTAACCGACTGACGAGGATAGGCAATGATACCTTCAGCGGGATGTCAAAGCTTCACCACCTCATTCTGAACAACAACCAGCTTGTGCTGATCCACCAGGGAGCATTCAATGACCTGCTCGCACTTGAAGAACTGGACCTCAGCTACAATAACCTGGATTCTATTCCTTGGGAGGCCATCCAGGTCAGGATCTCTTTAAACTGCAGCAGCTGTTTGGCTGGAGGTCGTTAAAAAAGCCAATCCCAGGCACAATAAAATGACCATAAAACCTTTTTGGTAATTTATAGGCCATTATGTGGACTATTTCAGGTTATATTGTTATTGATCTTTCCACTTAAGAGGATTTTTCTTTTTAATTTCTAAGCAATTTTTAATGCATTAAACATGTGAGGGCATCAGCCGGATCAGTTTACTAAAATACTTGGGAATTTGAGATGACTGCGTGGTTATAGTCAAGTTTGATGAACAGATGCTGTATAATAATGGATAATATACATGATATCACTGTAATTCAACTTTAACATCTCTCTCATCACCATTGGGGATCAAGGACTGAAGTGAGAGATAAAAAGGACATGAAAAAGTGTCAAAACAGTTTTCCTCCATATGTATGTATGTTCTTAACTTCCTCATTGTACCTCTGTCTGTTTTCCTCTGTGATTCCTGCAGAAAATGATCAGCCTCCATACACTGAGTTTAGACCACAATATGTTGGACTTCATTCCAGAGGGGACGTTTTCCCTCCTCCAGAAGCTCAACCGTCTGGACGTCACCTCTAATAAACTGCAAAAGCTGCCACCGGATCCACTTTTTCAACGAGCCCAGGTCTTTTTCCCAGCTTTGCATTTCAACCAGCCAAAGACCTAAAACACAATCAGGCATTTCATTTATGTGTATAGATTAACTGATGTAAGAAATGTAGTGTATGTAACTAGGAACTGGCAAGATATAATGAGTTTTTCACGTCTCATGGAAGAGTAGAAAACGATTCCATGCTCAGTTTACAGATGAGATGAAAAAATGTGTGCCTTTGGCACTATATGAATTGCATCCAATGGGGCATCTTCTATCTTAGTGACCAATCAAACCATTGTAAATGATTGAATTCATGTTTTTTTTTAACTACAGTATTTACTTGCGATGGTGATTTTTACAATCATTCATTCAATTCTGGGAAGCAGCAGTAAAAGTTGAGGTACATCACCCTTGGCTGCCCAGATGAGAGTGGTTGAATTGAACAGCTCCCAGTGAACATGTTATGGATTTTTTCTTTTTTTTATGTGATCATTGTTTCATCCTACTAGGTACTGGCCACGTCAGGGATCATGACCTCCTCTTCTTTTGCATTGTCATTCGGTGGTAACCCTCTCCACTGTAACTGTGAGCTACTATGGCTGCGAAGGCTGAATAGAGAGGATGACCTGGAGACGTGCGCTTCACCCCAACACCTCTCTGGAAGATACTTCTGGTCCATTCCTGAGGAGGAGTTTCTCTGTGAACCTCCACTCATCACCAGATACTCCCATGAGATGAGGGTGCTTGAAGGGCAGAGAGTTGCACTCAGGTACCCATTGTTTTAATTGAGAAACATAAAAAAAAAAATAGTAGAAACACATGCAATGATTAAAAGTCAACAGTTCCCTCATTGCCCCATTTGACTAACACACAAACACAGACATATGCACACTCTATTTTAATTTCTGTAGTTGTGCATTATGTTTACAAGCCTCTTGGGAATACACAAAATGCCCTACTGTTCAATGAAGCACAAGACAGAGACATCATGCTAAAATTTTAAGGAGGACGAAGTTAAATCAAGGCAACAGCAGGTCTGAGAGATGATGATTACCTCATTTGCATATATATTGGTCACACACTTCCAATCATGATAGATGTTATGTTTTCAAATATGGAATTATGATGAAATTTGGATGCGGGGGGTAAAGTAAATCAGTAAGATGCTATTCTCTTTCCTTTATTGTGCCTTGTCTTCAGCTCCATATATGGGGTTTAGGTAGAGAGTTATCAAAGGGTCAACCAACCACATATCTCTTCTTTCACAGCATCCTTTTAAACGCAATAAAATGCAATAAACCAAGAAACCATAGGAGAGTAAATGGTTGCATTTTTAGTTTTGGACTTACTACCTATTTTATGTGATTATACACTTTGTATTCCTTTAAAATATATATCTTTTGGCTGCTCTCATTTGTCAGTTTTCCCTTCTACAATAGCCTGTAATAATGTTGTAATTTGGAGCTCTCTTTAGTTCATAATAGACATTAGACAACCATGTTTGGAAAATGCGTACAGAGTTTTTTTTTTAGAGAATTATTTTTCATTGCACCTCACTGTAATTACAGAAAATGAGAAGAGTTACAATGACCCCAATCATACTTGTGCCCCTAATTTTGGACTGCTTATAATTTTGATGACTTAAAAGTACTGTTATTGCACCCATTTCAATTCATTCATGGACCTACAAAAGCTCATTATAAGAAATGCACGAGTATGAATAGAGAGAGCAGTTTTTGCTTGAATTACTCAGACCTACATAACTCATTATCCTTTTTGCACAATCAATGTTTTAGTTGTCATAGGGCCTTAATCTCTAGAGCTGTGACTATTAGTTGAGTAGTTTTCTTTTCCTTCTATGACAGTAAACTGAATATGTTTAGTTTTTGGGACCATTGATTGGGAAAAATGATACATGAAATGTTACCCTGGGCTCTGGAAACTTGTGATTCATTACATAGACTAGTTGTTTAATTTATCAGGATTAGTTGCTAGTTTATTTTATTTAAATAATACTGATTACATACAGTATCCAGATCTTTATAGCCAAATGTAAATACCTATCCTGTAACTTTTCAATAACTGAAAGACAACTGAAAGAAATACCTTTCATTTATTTCCTCTTCCCTTGTAAGTACTTTACAAGGGAAGGTAAGTTCTTTGTCCTAGTAGGTAGGCGCTCTTAAGCAATGCTGTGCTTTCACTGTACACTTATCTTGTGTCTTATATCCTCTACTGTACTGGTTTTCTCTCTTTAAAGGTGTAAAGCAAGAGGTGATCCAGAGCCAGCTATTCACTGGATCTCTCCTGAGGGCAAACTAGTATCTAACTCCTCCAGAACATTGGTCTACACCAATGGGACTCTGGACATCCTCATCAGTACTGTGAAAGACACTGGCTCCTTTACCTGCATCTCCTCCAACCCTGCTGGTGAAGCTCACCAGACAGTAGAACTGGTTATTATAAAACTCCCCCACATCTCCAACAACACCAATAACATCCAGGAGCCCGATCCAGGATCATCAGATATTTCCACGTCCCGAGGTGGAGCCAATGGGAGCAACGTGACAAGTGATGTGAAAGGAGGGGTGGATAAAAGGGTGGTGACGGCTGAGGCCACGTCATCGACAGCACTGATCAAGTTCAACTTCCAGAGGAATATTCCCGGCATTAGGATGTTCCAGATACAGTACAATGGCAGCCAAGATGACTCACTGGTTTACAGGTAAGATTGACAGAATCACTGACATCATGTCCATCACATTAGAGTCAGACAGTTTACACAATGGAAACAGAACTGTGATATGGCTAATGTGGAGGTAGAGAATTACCCAAGTCTGAGCTGTAAAGATTAAATTACAGTAGATTAGATGCAATTTTAATGATCCTGTTGGCATCCTATCGCTACAAGGGTGCTATGAGTATGCTATGAGGGCACTGAGAAGTGGGCTACAAGTGCACTACAACGACACTGTAAGGGCACTAAGAGGATGCTAATAGGGCACTATGAGGTGCTACAAGGGTCCAGCAAGGGTGCTACAAGGAAGCAAGGGCCCTACAACAGTGCTACAAGAGTGTTACAAGTGCCCTATAACAGTGCTACAAGAGTGTTACAAGGGCCCTACAGCAGTGGTACAAGAGTGTTACAAGGGCCCTACAACAGTGGTACAAGAGTGTTAAAAAGGGCCCTACAACGGGGTCCTATAATGCTTTGATCCTGTAAATCAATGTGTGGTTGCATTGTTTATGTAATAGCATATGTAGAGACTGTATGTCATTGTTTATTAGATTACACGGACAGATAGTTCATGTCAGGGCAAATTAGACTAACATGGAGATGAGACAGGGGTGGACAGTAAAGATGGCAGACAAACTGCAATGTGAGAAAGTTCATGATCTGCAGTCAAACCTGGCAAAACAACGCAACAACTCACCCTGTGCTGCTGACTCACCAGGACGGCCTTGAACAGGAAGAGCACTGCTAGTCTTTCTTGACTTTTGCCGTTTGTTCAGGATTACACAGATTAGATCGATCTCGCAGGGAATGATTGTTATTTGAGCTAAATATTTACTCCGGTGAAATGGGGAAGAGGGAATTAACAAACACAAAGAGCTTTTGTAGGGAAATCTGACAGTATTATCTGCCTTTCATATCACCACTAATCCCCATACATACTTCATCAGTACGCATTATCATCAAGAGCTGGGTGAGCATTGAGACTGACCGTCTAGGTCATGATCACGACAATGCTCTAGGTTGTTATTAAATTCATCTCAAAGGACTGATTCTTTTATTATGAGCTATGAATTTGTGATCCATGATCTTTTTCAGTCTTTATTTCTCTATGAAGTCACCGGTACGTGATTAACAAACAGTGATCATTCAAAATCTGCTGGTATTATCTGCCTGGCATATTATTTCGAATCTCTGTACATAATTCATCAGCACTTAACCCCATTCAGAGAATGCATCATCGAGAGACGGCGCCGATGGGATTTAAAGCTGTCTGTCTTCCAAAGATGGCGTCATCATTTTTCACATTAAGATAGCTTTTCCTCTCTGATGCTCTCTCTCTTTTTATTCACAATAGCACACCAAAGCTTTTGCACATTTCCTACACAAGACTGTATTTATACTTTTAGCATGAGACTTGTGGGAAAGTATTAATTTGGAGAGCATGACAGCCACAAAAATAAACAGCTTCCTGCGGGGGCACGGAGGAGGAGTGATTTGATAGCCTTTCACCACCACCCTTGATCCTTCCTCAGCCTGTCACGCCACTCAAAGTCTTTCTTTCTCCTCGTCTTTTTCTTTCTTTCTTTCTTTTTTTTTGTTTTTTTCCCCCCCAATATTAAGCGCTGAAGTCATTTGTGTTTCTCTGTGTTATTTTGCAGCCCAATTGTCTTTAGATAGCAGATTGATTTCCATTCAACACCTTCGGCTGGCACAAAGCAGTAACCCATTGATTCTTTTTTTTTTTTTTTTCCATTACCCAAACAGAGAGGAGAAAGACTAGGAACAGAGAGGGAGAAAGATAATACAAAAGAGGGAGAATAGGAAAAGAGGTGTGGAAAACATAGGGGAATGAGGCGAGAGATTAGGATGGAAGAGACTGACAGACAAGGGAGGACTGGTCATATTGTCACAGACATGACACTTACTTTTTAGGTTCAATGAGAGTGTATTGATTTGTCACACATTGACATTTCTGCACTCCCTACCTCCTTAGTATAATGCTCTTCCGTGTGGGTAGGGTTGCTGTATATTTCCATTACAGTGTGAATTCATCCCTCTGTACAAACAGGACAAGTGAGTAAGTTTTTAGAGACATATCCTCCCAGTTATGTTAACCTTGTGGTCATGCAATACCCTGCTCATTGTAATACTTAATTCTGTATTGATCCCTGCAGAGAAACCCCACACACCTCTCCTTCTACAGGGAGGTCATGGTTAGCTGCAGAACAGCCGACACTTGAGGCAGACAGATGTTTACTGATGCACTACTAGTGTTTTAAAGCCTGTCCTGCAGTTTCTTTTGTATTTCTATTCTGGAGGTAGGCCTACTGCACAATCAGTGACAAGAGCAAATGTAAATAATCACTTTCTGAATGTGAGTAATTTCGTAGTGAAGAATGGCTGAACAATGAATTAATTATTTGAAAAGTGGCAATTCTTTGATCACAGCAGTCACATTTTTTGCTTTACAAAATTAACAGTGTCTCAGTGAGCTGTTTGAAAGTTTACATTATCTTTATTCTGTGAGTTGGCTTCTGGTCTGGTTAAGGTTCTATTCAAATTATGTTACCATTTAACATTTGTGTAAGTAAGAATAAATATATGTTCTGAGTTTGTCAGACCAAAGAAGAAAGTGTTATTAACCACACAGCTAAATTTGAATGATTAAAAATACAGACAGGTTTATGGGATTAGGTGTCAAAATCAGGTAAAAATGAGCAGTGTTCTCAGCTCCAGGACTGTGGGGGCGTGTCTGCTGAATGTGATGAAGCCACGCCCACATGTGGGAGCAGTCAAGAAGAAATTTTGAAGCGACTGAAACGTGTCAGATGAGTTCAGAAAATGACATGACTAACTTTGAAACACTATGCTCAGTGTGTCATCGAACTATTTTCCAACATATGTAATGTATTTTGAAAGAAATCTCAGAATTGCCTTTGCACAGACTTTTAAGGCAATGTGAACCTTTAATATTTTGGGCATCCTGTAACTCTTGGAATCCGGTGTTAGCTCAAGAAGTTACAGTGCAAAAATGTAAACCGTGCTGATAACCTTCTGCTAGCTTAAATAGGTGTCATCAGTTCAATATTAAACTGCTGTAAGAAGTGACTTGCCAGGAGTTTGTCATACTGTACCACAACAATGCAGCTGTTATATTAGATTAGATTAGATTAGATTAGATTAGATTGATATCTTTAATTAGCATCCCACCACGGGGAAATGTACTTGTAGTACGCGGCAGAGGAAAGTGTAGCATACACTACAGAATGAGAAAAAAGGACAAAAGGCGAAAAAAGAAAAACACACACACAATAAACAGACAGAAATATCTATAACCTACACAAAAACAGACAGAAATATCTATAACCTACACAATAAACATGAAAAAACAATCAACCTTCAAAACAGACAAGTACTGAGGATAAAAGTGGCATGATATATAAAAAGAGTATTGTAATGTAAAGTGACCATAGTGTAAGAAATATTGCAAAGAAAGTGACCATGATACAAATAATAATATTATTGCAAGAGTAGTGACGATAAAATAAATAATATTAAAAAAGTAAGTGACATAAATAAGTGATATAAATAATGACTGCAAGGTATAAATGAAATAAAATAGAAAACAAATTGCAATGAGACATGAACAGGAGACTACAACATGATCAGGTGGTGCAGGTGTTGTACAGTCTGACAGCAGCAGGGATGAAGGACCTGCTGAGCCTCTCCTTCTTACACCCCACAGTGTCATGTAGGGGGTGAGAGGTGTCGTCCATGATGGATGTCAGCTTAACTAACATCCTCCTCTCACCCACTTCCTCTGTGGAGTCCAAAGGACAGTCCAGGACAGAGCTCGCTCTTCTAATAAGTCTGTTGAGCCTGCTCCTGTCCCTGTCTGTGCTGCCCCCTCTCCAGCAGACCACAGCATAAAAGATGGCTGAGGCCTCCACAGAGTCATAGAAGGTCCTGAGGAGAGCCCTCCACACTCCGAAGGACCACACCCTCCTCAGCAGGTGGAGACGACTCTGGCCCTTCTTGTAAAGTGCGTGGGTGTTAGTCCAGTCCAGTTTATTGTTTAGGTCAGGGGTCTCCAAACTGGTCCACAAAGGGCCGGTGTGGCTGCAGGTTTTCCTTCCAACCAAACAGGCAGCACACCAGACTTGACTCATTTAATCAACTGATCTCAGTCTTCAGATAGTTGATTGGTCAAACTGTGTGCTCTTGGTTGGTTGGAACAAAAACCTGCAGCCACACGGGTCCTTTGTGTAACAGTTTGGAGACCCCTGGTTTTTGTAGCTCTCCACCACCTCTATGTCACCACCTCTTGCTGGTGTTGAGCTGAAGCTGGTTTAGCTCACTCTAGCTGACAAAGTCCCTGATGACCGTCCTGTACTCCAGATCTTTCCCCTCAGAAACACATCCAACGACGGCTGTGTCGTCAGAGAACTTCTGGATGTGGCAGTGGGTGGTGTTGTGGGTGAAGTCCA